>NC_043744.1:5673958-5711669 GCF_004337985.1 Pyricularia pennisetigena
AAAAAAAAAAAAAAAAAAAAAAAAAAAAAAAAAAAAAAAAAAAAAAAAAAAAAAAAAAAAAAAAAAAAAAAAAAAAAAAAAAAAAAAAAAAAAAAAAAAAAAAAAAAAAAAAAAAAAAAAAAAAAAAAAAAAAAAAAAAAAAAAAAAAAAAAAAAAAAAAAAAAAAAAAAAAAAAAAAAAAAAAAAAAAAAAAAAAAAAAAAAAAAAAAAAAAAAAAAAAAAAAAAAAAAAAAAAAAAAAAAAAAAAAAAAAAAAAAAAAAAAAAAAAAAAAAAAAAAAAAAAAAAAAAAAAAAAAAAAAAAAAAAAAAAAAAAAAAAAAAAAAAAAAAAAAAAAAAAAAAAAAAAAAAAAAAAAAAAAAAAAAAAAAAAAAAAAAAAAAAAAAAAAAAAAAAAAAAAAAAAAAAAAAAAAAAAAAAAAAAAAAAAAAAAAAAAAAAAAAAAAAAAAAAAAAAAAAAAAAAAAAAAAAAAAAAAAAAAGAACCACGCCGTCGTCTCACCAAAAGAGGCAAAATCTCGAGGTACTTTCCTCATGCAGGGTGCCCAAGGTACTTGATAACCTTCCACACTAAGGCACTCTAGCTTTTGCACAAGAGAGCAGGCTAGAAATGGTCTGGAAATCACCCCGCCATTTGCCTCCGCGAGCTTGGACAAACTCGGGGTTTTAGACAAGGAGGCAAGAGGCCTCGCCCTGAAATTGCCCATGGTTTGTTGACCTTGGGCTGTTGGTTGGGAGTGAGGACTCAGCAGCAGTGGTTCATCTCAAAATCTTGCTTGTTTGGGTATGGTTGGTTCTAAACAGTCGTGTTGAACAACAATGCATGTGATACGCGTTTGCTTCTACAAGGCAGTTCTCACAATACTGCAAAAAGACCAAGACTGAAAAGAAATGGTCAAGTCTGCTGCCAATACGATACCATGGACTGACTGCAGATATCAGACATGTCCTTAGGTGGCAATTCATTCATCAATCATCTGGAACATTGTTGTTGTTCAACTGGTCTTCTCTATTCTTAGTCTCAGACCCTCATCATCCATTAAGCTAGGCACGTTTTTGCCACTCTTCAAACCCAACATCACATACGCCCGCCCGATCCAATCCACTGAAATGGTAGATACAACTGATTAAATATTATCGGGGCTGGCTGGCCACCAGGCCAGTAGCGGCGATGCGGAGATTCCTAGGCGCTAGGGTAAGGTAGGCCAATCCAACGTTCTAACCCATCCATCGTCGCTCCTAGGTTCGAATCCCCAAACAACCTGCTACCGTCTCGGGCCCATTCCTACACCAACCCCTGAGGACGACATCGTCGCCCTTCCCAACCGCCACAACCAATCGCGCTCCCCTACAAGAGCCGCGGCTTGCCCTTGACTGCCCTCAACTCCCCGTCTTCTTTTGTAAGCGAATGTTGCGAGAGGATATCATCTGAAAAAGCAAACAAGTAACAAAGTAGCGAAAAAAATCCCAGCCCGCATAGAAAAAAAAGCCGCGTATGTTGTTCCGACAACTCCGTCGATAACCCCAAGTGTTCCAGATAAGAACCCATGAAAAAGAAAACCAAACAAGAACAATACAAACCCAAAGGTACGGCTTGGCCGACCATTTGTAGTTCCCTCCCTTTCCCTTGCCCACCAAGATTCTAATGCCGGGTGATAAAAAACCGATGCCTTGCCATGCATATCAACATCATATCCCTCTATTTACACAATGTAGTTTCCTCGCTCGGCGCCTTTCCGAATGTGTCGCTCATGTTCCCGTCCCCCTCTTGTCGATGATGCAAATATTTGTAGTCGAAATAAACGTCGTGAAATAAATCGGTTGTCGTCAAAGAGGGTTGCAGAAGAAGAGTATAAAGTTAAAACGACGAGGGGGGGCGAGTCGATGGGACCAGGTCGCCGGTACGATCCAAAACAGAATGGACCCTGGGAATTGAGGGTTTGTTTGGCTGAGGATTGTTCAAAGAGCTGAAATGGGGTTTCTTCGGATATAACGAGCGATAACAAATGAGAATGAAAGTTATTAGGTAGGTAGCTGGAACAACCCCAGGTTAATCTATACCTTGGTGGCAGCAAGAGTGATCGACTTGGCTCTTTGCCTAGTCACCTTCTTGCTGACGGTATAAACCAGATCCACGGTCCAAATGTGGCAGATCTGTGCCCAGGCGCAAGGAATCGATCCGAATAGCGGCGCCACCAAAGGCACCATGACATAGTCGACGAAGTTGGTCTTGATGTTCCTCCTCGAGAAGTTCATGCCCTTGGCAAGTCCAGCCTCGATCATCTCCTTCTCACGCGCGTCCACGCATGTCCTGTGGAAGTTCTCGTACAGGAAAAGGTACAGAGCAGTTCCCATGAAACCGGCAGTGCGGAGAACGTTGCAGACGGTGAAGATCCAGCTAATGCCGTGGTAGTCAGGTGCACCCTCAGTGGCCCAGAGGTAGATGGTCGACGAGACAATCAGGATCGTGGCGTGGACAGGAAGCATATGAGCCTCAAATATACGGGTGAGGAGATAGAAGGTACGCTCCCAGTCGGGCTTCTCAAGAGTGTCGTGGGTGACATCAGAGAAGATGCCAGCCTCAATAGGCTGCTCAGGGTTCAGCTGGTCAAGCTCATGAGGAACATAGCTATCAGGCGACTCCAGAGATTGATGCAGAGGCTTGAAAGCGCGTGCCAAGTACTTCCTCTCACGCCAAAGCTCGACGCACTTGCGAAGGGTGTATCCAGTGTCCAGAGCACCCCACATGTGCCTCTGAGCTTGCTTGTAGCGGGCCTGGATGTCCTTGATAAGCCCCTTGATGCCTTGACCCTGGCCGCCGCCGGTAACATTTGTCTGGCTTACGGGGGCCATGATAACCTTGGTGGTGAGGTGGCCATTGAGGGCGAAGAAACACTTGAGGTACATGTGAAGGTCTTCACCAATGGCCTCGCTGTCACAGTCCCAGCCGCCAACACGGTCAACCAACTCGAGGGGAACCGTGTAGACAGATGTCGGGGGAGCGATTGTGGAGCCCGTGTAGAGACCAGAGATGCCACCAGCAGACCAAAAAACATCGGCAACACGGACGATGGCGGGGACGGCGTGCGCATTCCGGTCGAAAATGATGGGGGCGGTGTACAAGGTGGTGGTAGCCGTCTCGGGGTTAGCCAAGTGCATGCTAGTAGCTAGCGCAAAATAGTTGGACGAAAGGTGGCTGTCGGCTATTAAGCAGAAAGTAGAGTTAGCAAACTAACTAGACGTTTTACTAGTACTTGAGGAACGGTGTAAGATACGTACCATCAATTCCAGTGACCAGAACATCCTTGCGCTGAGCCAGAGGATACCTTTCGCTAAGCTTGCGAGCAGCCCAGGCGGCGTTGCTTCCCTTGCCAGCGGCCTCGCCAGGAATGTCAGAGGGGTGGAGAGTGAAGTCAATGGACCGGAACTTTTTGATGAATTCTTGGATGAGACCCATCGCCTTAAGCTCTGCGTTCGACTCGCGCTGCTCCATTCCGAGGTATACCTAAAATCCGACGAATTAGTACAAGCTAGAGACACGGCATCCAAAACATGCCAAAGCACCAACCAATCAAAGGCTAAATCGAGTGGCTGTGCCATTGTTTGGCCGAAAACAGTCAATTTTTACTTACATCGTAGGTGTCGCGGGCTTGCGGGTGGCTAGCAAGAACTTCCAGGGTCTCCCTTAGGGTGTCTGTCTCTTCCTTGTAGTTGGGGATAATAATGGCGTGGAGGACATGGCTGGTTGCAACGTCAGCATCGACGGTATAGTCCGACATGTCGAGATCACCGGCCTCGCTGCACGATGTCGAAGAGGCGCGGGATGAGGTGAGAGTCTCGGAGCTGGAGAGCGAGGTGGATGAGCCACGGCGGCGGTGGGAGAACTTGAAGTCCTTGAGCGACTTGTTGTGGGCAACTCTGGCAACACCGCGGGTAATATCCCATAGCGAGTAGTTGATTCGAATGGAGAAGCAGAAGACGAGAACGTGGATCAGAAGGCAGTAGTATGCGTAGACCAAAGTCCAGTAGCCAGCGCCATTGGCATACTTGGGTGCTGCAGCGCTATCCTGTTGTGTATAAGTGTAGCCTAACCGGGCAGCGATGGCCTCTCTTGAGATAACAAAGTATGACAATGATATCAAAGCAGTCAAGGCCAAAACGCCGGAGCGCCGTGAGCACCAAGCAAAGATTGACATGGTGTCCGTCTCCTATGCCGTATGAATTGGATGGCGAATAAACTGCTGGCAAAACGCGAACCGATGACGACTGTGAAGAGCTCGAGAAGCTCCTGCAAGTCGATGGGCAGACACCAAAGTCTGTATCGAGGTCGGCCGCGGGTACTGGGGAGTACAGGCAGGTAAGTCTGTCTAGGTGAGTAGACGGAGGGTTGGATGGGAGACGCCCAAAAAGTCCAAGGCGGGCCGACGTCCACAGAAAGCGTATTATTAATTTGGTGGCTGACTGACGGACGAAGCGGGAGAGCTCGTCGTGCAAGAGTTGCTCGGGTTGAATTGGTTTTGTTTGGGTCTGCAGGTAGGCGGAGCAACAGGAGGAAAGCTTGCTACAAGCTGTTGCTACTGCAGATCGTGCTTCGTGACGCAACGGACGCAACGCCTGGAGCCTTTTTGACTTGGTCGGGGTTGGCGAAGCAGTGAAGGAAGGCAGGCAGAGGACGGTGAGTCGAGTCGCAAGTAACCACGACGACTCGTTCGGCAAATCGTTCAGCTGCGCTACGTCGTCGGTTCACACAAACCAAGACGGAAGAGAGGGGGGAAAGGTATTAAGGTCCGGAAGGAGAGATTGGGCGACGAGGGAGTAAAGGGTAAAAAAAAGAAAAAGGAAAACTGGAGGCTTAGGAAATGAGGACGAGAAATTTTAGTGCCAGTGTTGGGGCCTGTATTCACAAGTCGTGTAATGGAAACGGGCGATTTGATGGAGACGACCAAACTGTTCGTGGTAAGGTGGACAGGCGGAAAGGTGTGGGAAGAGAAAAAAGGGACGTGCTCCTTTCCTTTTTCCTTGCCTTTGGGGGGCGGGTTGCCTGCGAGAGCGAGCAGCGACCAGGGGGCGTAGGCGGTACAAAAAAGAAAAGGGGGTGCGACCACTGAACGGGTGAGGCGGCCACAGGCAACGCTAGGTACAGAGGTAGGGGCCAACCAAGCATCGAAATGAAGCGACGCTGTGCGTGGACATCCAGCAGTGCAGTGCAGTGGGCTGACCGACCAGGGGTGTGCTATTCAAAATGATTTTGGGGCTGGAGCGTTGCTGGGACCCACTGTAGTTCAAATGGGGCCTGCTGTTGTACCAGGCCAAAGGTGGGGACCTGGTTCTTATTTTTTTTTTTTTTGCCTTGTCGACCACAATTTTGAGCCGATACGGTAAGAGACTAATGACTGGGGTTACAGTTTAGGTCAATCCCACCGTTACGTCCGTTGTTAGGTACTTGGTTGCAAATCAGCTCAGCTCTATTTTCTGACTTTGGAATCTCTGCGAACCCATCAGAAGGAAGATGCCAGGTAACGTGCAGCGGGCGGTTATACATACATGCTGTTGAGGGTGGTAACTATTTTAATCTCTTGGTTGTTGTTATTTACAGTACCCTTGGGAAGGAATCCTTTTCTTGAACGGCCGATCTCATTAACTTCGGCTTCTCGAATTCCTTGGCTTGCTTCATGTTCCAAAGTCAAAATCTGGATAAGATTGTGGCATGGTAAACGCGAATTGCAATCCGGGTACGAGTGCCCCTGCCGCGCTTACTGTTGTTACTGTGTGTGTGTTTTTCCAAAGAGCCTTACCTAAGGCGAAAGATACTGTGTACCGTAGCTGGAACCACTGAAAAATCAACGAGATTGATTCAGTCGGGCGTCGGGGAATTGGACGATACCGATATTGGACCTTATGTCCGACCACTCTACTCGGTACAACAGTTCCTTTTTTTTTGTCTCCTACAAGCCAGCAGGCAGGCAAGCAAATTAAACCCACAACGGGAAGAGGATGTGTGTGTACAGCACGGTCAATGCCAGACATACAGCTGTCTGACTGATTGCCCACGAACCTGGTCTTGCTGGTGCATCGGCTATCTTGTATCTGTAAGAGGCTGGTCCCACGGCCTTGCGCACGCACTTTCCTATCTTCCTCTTGGTCCTAGGTATATTCGACTTGTCGGGCTTGCTCTAGTCCCACGGCATCAGGCTGGTCACGCAGTCAATTCGTGACCACTTGTCGCAGACGCTCGAGCAATCAGATCAGCACAAGGGATGGCAGATGCCCCGGACTTGTCCGTTGCGGTTGGGCTGCTAATGCAAAGTAGTTAGTTAGTGTTTACTTCTTGCTTGCAATGCCTCCCAGTCCATCATGAACAAGCGTACAAGCACGCCCGCCATGTTTCAACCCCCTTTCGGAGAGATTCCCCAAACTTCAAATGGTAGAAACCAAGGAAGCATATGTTTGGCCTCATCGGTTTTCAACCTTACTGTACTCTACGTGCAGCACACAAATAGCAGTGGCATGGACTGCCCGACCAAATCAATTTAGCAGAGTGACCAGAGTGGATCCATATGCATGGGGCTACCGCTGTTTGAGATGTTTTCCGTTTTTCCTGTCACCCATCACATCGAGATCAACCGTTTTCGTCTAGGATCCCTCCGAGCAATCAGTCAATCAATCAGCCATCCATACCACGTCAGTCGATCCAGTCGGGCTCCTCTTGGTCTTCCTCCACACCTTCACTGCTCCATTTTTCGTCCAGTCAGAGTGAGGCATGCGCAATGGTCCTTCAACGGCGGCTTGTACTATGTTCCCGAACAGCCACTTATTACACAGCATCGGTGGCCACTTCGCTGTTCACCGTAGTGACTACAGCGCTAACCGGCTTTCACGTTCACGTTCAACTTTGCAAGGAACTAAAATCCCATGGTTTCCTTCTACGTTGTGTTGCAGAAATTTCTGCCAACGCCCACATGCATAGACTCACCAGTGGCTGGAGCTGTCATGACTTGAGCTCTTCTACACAGGATGTGGCTTAGCCCATGACGACGCCGAGGCTGCATGAAAAGCTTCCCACCTTCAGGAACATGCATACAGGTTCCGGTAGACCCTCTTGACTCTGGCATCCACCCCGGGTGCTGCAAGTTCCTTTAACTACCGGACAAACCTGCCTGTAACCAGAAAACCCCTAGCCAACATAACATAGTAAAACCTCGCACACCTTGTATATATTAGGGGGGATTTGTCGCCGACGTCTCCGGAGCTTCCGGGGCTGCCGGCACGGAACTTGTGATGGATTGATCAGCAGCTAGCAAGGCGGTTGCTCCCACCCAATGAAAACATCAAATCTCGACTCGAGAAATGGTTGTGGATTTCTGAGCGGGTTCAAGGGAAATTGTGATGGGATCCCGGGTAACGAAGCGCTGTGCCGCACCATTTTGTGCAAACGAGCGAGAGCCCGACAGGCCGGATCCCCTGTTATTGTTGTCTTTGTTTCTTTTCTTTTCATATCTGTCTTCTTATTGCGAATTGATTTTTGTCTCCATTGAAAAATTTCCTTTTCAACTTTGACCCGCCCTGCCAAGAAAACAGTCAGGCTTACTAGGTACAGTATGGGCAGAATTGAAAAGAGACTAAAAAGGAAAAAAAAAAAAAAAAAAAAAAAAAAAGAAATCGTACAAAGTATGGAATGGATCCGTGCTCATATGAGCCCCTGCTGCCCCGATTGCTTCCAAGAGCCGAAAGTAAAGAAAAACAACAATCAATGGCTGCATAATGATTGTTGTTACTACGGTATTGTCGTCTTGTTCAAGTTATCTATTCAGACTGGGCCCAATTGCATGTACCCTGAGGCAAACAAATTGCAGGCAGACAAGCTGAAGGTATAGCCGCCATAAGCCTGACAGCTCATTTCGAACTGCCCGAGCGGATCAGGGTGGAAAGGGAAAAAGGCTTCACAAAACAAACCTACTCATCAAACCTCTCCACTTAAGCTTACAACCTGAGATTACAAAGACTAGCACAAACATGTCCTAGTTGAACGCCTGTTCATTTTGGAGTCCCGCCAGAATGGCAACCGAAACCCCAGGATGAGGAAGCCGATTGGGTGCACTAATAATTTGAGGCCGCGGTAATTTTTTTCTTATTAACTTTTTTCTTTTTTCTGTTCCTTGTCTGTTCTGGGTTCTGGCCTGAGCGGTCTAATGTTTCTCAGAACCTTGTCATGCTCATGTACTTGGTACCCATGGGCATGCCAGATCCCCGAAATTGGCTGCGTCATACTCGTAGCCGGTACGCTGGCAGCGAGATCCACTCCAAGGTACTTGGTGTACTCACCTCTGGAAATTCCACTTTCCATTCATTCCCCTTCCCGTCCCGAGGAAAAAGTTTTGATCTTATGCGATTTACCGTTGAAGTGTGTGTCTGTACCCACACAATCTTTTTCTGTTTCACCGTTTTTGCCTGGCCCCATGTGCGCGGGACGGACGGAAGGTGATGGACAGGGGTACATCTTCCTGTGAAAGTACATTTTGTACTACGGTTAGTGGGATCACTTGGAAAGATTATTCGCGTCCTAGGACGCGAAGTTATCCATCCCTCACACAACTCGATTATTAGACCCAATTGAACCCCTTGTCAATCAATCATCCGCGTAAACCGGCTTGACAAATAGGTTCCCTCCGAATTTGCGCAAGGCTGATGGGATTTTTTTGATGGACACAGGACTTTTTCACTACACCTATATTGAACAAAATCAAACATTAAAAAAATTATAAAGGCGCTCCCTTTGTCGCATGCAAAAGATCACCACTAAAGTCGTGTTCAACGGCACAGCATGCATGCAAGCTTACATTTTGCGCAGTCACCGCACGACAACGTCGCCAAGAAAGTGGGCTGTGCACCTTTTGCAGACCGCCACCTGGCGGACTGGCGTCCTTCAATTCTATTCCACGGTTTCCCACCAACGAATTTGCGACTTGTGGCTGGTCAAGTTCCTTCTTTTTGCATTTATGTTTTTTGTGATTATCGGGTTCCAGACTACGGTTCCTTTCTACGTATCACACTGGCTAATTAGTTGCTGGCTCGTTGCGGGGGTGGCTGGAGGGTTCCATCCACTAACCTGATTGACCATCAGGTGATGGCAGACTTGGAGGTATCAGTTGAGCAACATGACTTGACAGGAGGGAATAGAGAGAGACTATTACTACCTTAGACTGCCTACTTGATCTGTTGTCAAAAGCCATACACCAACCACAACCCCCAAACATGCGCCTCCGTCGGATCCGAACCGAATCATGGACGGGAGATGAGCGAATCCCCAGGCTTGATCTTATCAACCTTGCCCATTTTAGCCCCCATTCCAGACTTGCAGGCTTCAGAGCCACCCCAAATCTACCAAATCTACCCGCAGACGAGTAATCATGCACGATAAAGGGCTTTTTGTCACATGAACTCTAAGTCCACAGAAGAGAAAATAGCATATACTTGGAAGCACTTTGTCGTCATTATCTTCAAAAGCCCGATGCAAGAAACAAGTGGGGTTCGCTAATTGCTAATTGGATACGACTGGGAAACGAAAAGAACGAAGGGGAAAAAAAAAATTAGTTGCATCATCTTGCTTTCGGACCCTGGTTCCTAATTACTTGGCAACCCAGAGCCCGGCAGATCATCCATCCTGTACCAATACTGGCAAGCCTGGCAATACATCGGGCAGGTGAGGGACATCCACATCATCACTGGTTCAAGCAACGTAGAATTTGAAAACTTTGAATACAACGCCAAGAAAGTACCCGACCCACTCCTGCTAATCACTATTGCGTACTGGAATTGGTATGTTAGTTGATGGTTACAAAGGTATGTATTGACAAGACTCCGTTCTGTAAACTACGGTCAGAACAATCCGACTATCTCCGGCAATTGTTGCTGCGAAGAACATGTCGCTGACCACCGTACAGCCACATGCCACGGTACTACTGCGACCTTATAAGCAAGGACTATGCCGGCTAGGAGAGAACTAACCGATAAGGGCACCGTCTACAACTATTTCCACGAGCCCACAAGGCCAGGAAGAGTGCCTGCATGAGCGTCAATGATTGGTTGGTTTCAATGCGTGATATATCGCCCAGTCACCGCTCGCCGCCATTTTCATGTTGGTCAAATCTCACCGCAACGTCTTTCTCATGGCCCGTTGAATGGGTTAGGTTCGCGTACGGAACCGTCAATACTTCCAAGGCTCCATGGCTGCAGAGTGGCCCCGCGATGGATTTTAGCCTTGTGCCCTAGCCTGATCCGCTATTGAATCCAGCCAGGACAGCCTCGGTGGAGTCACGTTTTTCGGGGTATCACTGGTCTCGTAAGCTCGTACATGCAACGAGGTATCACGCTCGCTTGCCGGCGCACAACGTAGGAAAGTCGAAGTGCGTGAGTGCCAGCTCAGAGATTGATTCAGTAAGATGCACATCTTTGATAGATCAATTGACATTTTCAAAGATCTTCTCGATGGGTTTCGCAGCCTGGACAAGTAACAATTGTCAAAGTCAGCATACACCATGAATACCTGCTGACACTTCGAGAAACCTTTGATAGGACTTACATCAATGAACTTCTCCAGTTCTTGGTCCAAATTAGCCAGTTTCTCCTTGCTTTTTTTGTTCTCGGCTATAAGCGTGGCCTTGCGCTTGAGCATGTCCTGCCTCTGGTTCTCCATCTCCTGCCGCTCGGAACGTTCATGCTCTATCCTCGCGACCATGAGCTCGTTCTCGTCGCGGTCTGCCAGTTCTGGCTTCAATGCTAAAAACTCCTCAACTGGTATGAGGGGGAGCTCGCGATACTTGTGACTAAGTCGTTCAAGATGGACAGTTAGCCATCCCAGCCGCCTCTACATCCAGCACGGTGCGAAAAACCAGTAAAAATTTCCTAGAGCTTACTCGTAGCCCTCGCAAGCCGCAATCTCCCCCTCGAGATGCCTCTGCTCGTAATATAGGTTTTGCAGCTGCAGGTGAAGCGTGTCAACCTCCTGCCGCTTCTCAGCCGTCATCGCCTTCGTGTCACGGGCCGCGATAAAGGCGGCGCGGTGCAAGCCACGCAGATGCGACAGGTTCGTCATGAGCTGCTTTTGCAGCTTGGCCAGCGCGGCATGCGCGGCGCCATCGTCGTCGGCCCCGTTTTGCTGTTGTTGCTGCTGGGCGATGAGATCGACGAGGGCAAGGGCCTGGTCGCGCGCGTCCTGCGAGATCTGCAAGACGGAGCGCAGGTTCTGATCCGTCACTATGTCGTCCATCGCCGCCACGGCCTCGGGGCTCGTAGGTTGTTTCGGTGTCCTACGTAGGGGAAGGTTTGGGAAGATGAGGTGAAGCAACGCAGGACGTGCCTTTTTGCTGGTGCGGCTCGGCGGGGATGGTTCTGATTCTGCAGTTTCAGATGTTTATTGGTTGACGAAGATCTGTGCTGTGCATCCCCAAAAGTATCAAATGAGATCCTCTGCCGCTCCTTCAGCCTTGCGTGTGCTACTCCAGGCGCGTTGGGCGCGTCTCTACAGCTGGAGACCAGACGGGTGTCCTCCGATAAGAGAAACGATAAGCGCACGGGCCTTGCAAGTACCGTCCGTCTGTACCATGGTACCTCGTTGGTCAGTGTCGCCACACCCGGACCACCCGAAAAGACCTGGAAGAATTAGGAGTTGATTGGGCTTGACAGATCGCCTTGGCGTAATAAAATTCTTCCAAAACCCAAACCTTTCTGTTTCCTGTAGTTGTCTTCCCAACGAGTATGAGCAGGCACTATGCATGCTCGAGATCTCCGACTGAAAACATGAGTCAAGTCTGACAATGCATACGCTGTAAATTATGGGCCAGACGATGCAACCTTCCTTGGTAGGCTTCAATATCATGTTTACTCGGTTGCCTTCATCTTGGGTTAATTCGGGTCTTGTACCACCTATTCACTCGTCAGGTTACTAAGGCGCAACAATCTCCTGAAACGCCTTGCTGGTCGTGTTGGAAGGAAAAGTAAAGATAGCTACCGTCACAACGCTAACACAGCCCATATCGGCTTTTTTTTCTTAGTGGCTCATTTCGCAAGGTACTAGCTTGATTCTTCTCCAACGCTATTATTGTGGCAGCTATCGTCCTGGACGAGCTCGCATACAAAACATGCTCAGCACAGTCGCAGACCAGTACATCGCATTGACAGTCGCTCTGGCTGTCGCTCTATTTAGGTACAAACATTGACCAATGTCTGACTTGCTTTGCTTCACGGGTCATGTTTGACCTTTTTACTTGCTGCGCCGTTCCGAATTGATTGGATTGCTGCGTGAGGAGACTTATTTTCCTAGTGGATGAACGATAACTCGGGATGATCTGCCTGTCTACTAAGACTTGACGTTCCTCGGACAGTACAAGTACGTGCTCAGTCTCCAATGCTGCCAACCTTTTGCCTGCAGCGCACATATCTCCGTCGCCTCTCCGACTTGTCATTCCATCATCAGCCATTTTCAGGGCCCAGTCTTGGTCTGAGGGGTTCGTCCGGCGTAGACCCCACACCGAACAATCCGACCAATTATCGCTCTCGCCGCTCGACCCTTTGTTGAGTTAACTGGCGCTTCTGGCTGCAAGCCAAGCGAGTTCCCACCGCTCTGCACCCCAACCTTATCCACCTCCGTGGGCCTGACTGCCCGATTCGCATTGGAATCCCGAGATTTTGATCAGTTGCATCCTCGGGTGAAAGGACCACAAGCGATTTTTCTACGCCTCATCCATCCAATTCCCCCTTTCATACCCAGCCCGTGGGTTGTTTGGATTTTTTTTTCTATCATTGTGTTCAAGTCACTCATTCAAATTTCTTGTGCATATTATCCCGTCTATGCTTGCCGCCTCGTCCTAAATTTTGAAAACGGACAGCGCGGGGCTTTTTTCTCGTCTACAGCCCAAATAAACATTAAAGATACACGGCATCCACCCGAACCGTTTTTCTGCAACTACGCTAGCTAGCCTGCCTTCCAACCGCCCGCCATGGCCCTATCCCCGAGCGAACTATGCACCTCTCAACTCAACTGCGGTTCGCCTTCTCCGGCCGACATCAACGAAGATGACTATTCCTCAGCACAAGCATCCGGTAGGGAGGGCAGCGATGATGCTCTCCCTCGGAGACGCCGGCGCCATTCGTCGTATTTTCCCCAGAGGCGCAAGTCCATCGTCAACCACATCATGGACGGCGAGGAGCACATTCTCCTCAAGGTGCGTATACTTTTTGCCCCTGAAAGAAAAAAAAAAATTTACAGCCCCCAACTAGACAAGATACTAATTTGTGGCGCTCCTCCCATGTTCAGGTTGATTTATTTTTGACGGAACTCGAAAGGCGCTTAGATTTCCTCGAGAGCTACGGCGAGATCAGCCTCGATGCGAGTATCGCAAGGGCCTACAACACGCTGCAGGCTGTGCGGACAGGCTGCTCTCACGTCTCGGAGGAAGTCATCGGCGCCGGTCGCCGCAGGGTACATATCATGGTCGAGACGTTGGAGGCTAGATATCAGGATGCTCTTGCGGCGGCCGACTCGCTGCATGAAAAAGCCTGTGTTGGCATAGACCTACTGGATACGATGCTTTCGGATTTTGAGGAACACGCTTCCAAGTTCCGGGAGCGCAGTCTGGCCAATGCTGCTGATGCCGCTGGTGCTTTCATGGGCGAGGGTCGAAGAGTTGTTGATGAGGGTATCGGGCGTGCGAGGGAGGTTGTGGATGAGGGATTTGCGGCGGCCAAGTGGGCAGCCGAGTCGTTGGAGGACCACATCCAAAGGGCGGTTGCCAGGGCCAGCAAACATGGTCTGATCCGATACGAGGATCTTCCCATGCCGTGGCGGACCAACCCGCACATCCTGAAGGGGTATCGCTTCAGTGAGACAAAGCTGGCTTGTATCAAGTCGGGCATGTTTGGCATCTCCAACGAACTTGTCAACATTTGGTCACATGCCCTGGGGCTTGTCCTCGTCCTGGCCGTGGCCTTCTATTTTTACCCGACGTCACCCAACTTTTCACTCAGCACCAAGACGGACGTGTTCATCGCAGCTGTCTTCTTCTTTGCGGCATGCCAGTGTCTCGTGTGCAGCACGATTTGGCACACAATGAATTCGATCGCAGACGCACACCTTATTAGCTCGTTGGCCTGCGTTGACTACACTGGTATCTCGATGCTGATCGCTGCGAGCATCATGACAACCGAGTATACGGCCTTTTACTGCGATCCGATGAGCCGTTGGATTTACATGAGCTTGACGGCCATTCTTGGCGTCGGTGGCGTCATCCTGCCATGGCACCCGCGCTTCAACGGTGCAGACATGGCCTGGGCCCGGGTGGCCTTCTACGTCTCCCTCGGAGCCACGGGCTTCTTGCCCATACTTCAGCTGAGCCTCACCCGCGGTGCCGAGTACGTCTATGAGTTCTACACGCCAATCGCCGAGAGTATCGCTGTTTATGTCTTTGGTGCGCTCATCTACGCCAGCAAGATCCCCGAGAGGTGGTACCCAGGATGCTTCGACTACTTTGGCGGCAGCCACAACCTCTGGCACTTGGCTGTGCTGGGCGGTATCGTCTTCCACTACATTGCTATGCAGGAGTTCTTCTCCACGGCCTTTAAGCATGCACAGGATGGTTGCGGGGCGTACTGAGCTTTCTTTCCCATGATTTACATGGCTTGAGAATTTTCATTCTTTTTTTTTTTTTGTTGCATCGGATGGTGACCATGTCACACCGGGGAGTTTGGGTGGCCTTTATTGCTTTCATTTCCTTTGTTCTGTGTGGCATGAGTACATCGCAGTTACTGCGTAGACCTTAGACCACGCTCAAGAGGCATTTGCTGGTTGCATTGAAGGTTGCGTTTTTGACTTGTTTAGATGTTGTTTACTCACTGGCTGTCTGATAAACTTTTTTACGACGAGGAGGATAGACCTGGCTTTACTTTGCTTTGTCTTGGTTGGGGGAAGGGACGTTAATATGAGTACATGTCCAACAAAACTTGATTACAGCGTTGTTTGTGTTTCTTTTCTGTACGTTCTGTGTTTTTGAATGTCACGTTGTGACGTTCGGCCGCGACTTTGATGGGCTCGAGATGCTACGAGTGCATTATTGGGACAAACTAAATCTAATGTTAGACTATCGCCAGGAACCATGGTCAGTGGTTGTACAACCACTCAGCTTGGTCCCTGACAAACCACTTTGATTTTTCGTCTTGAACCGATGCTGGACAAGTGTTATACTTTTGGTGAGGCACATCCATGAATGGTAAAATCATACCGCAGTGCATCTTAATAAGTAATTCATATCCGCATCATGCTAACCTGCCAACAAACAACTGAGCAATCTTGCAGGAATGATTGGGATTATCATCGGGTGAGCCTTATAAAGTTGGGCTCTTCTCCACACGTTGGGGTCTCGCTCCTTCGTTCATCACTATCAAGCGAGATGTCCTCAACAAGATGTACTCTTCGACAGCTTATATGAAATGATCGGTATATATTAATCAAGTTGCCCCTGCATTCTTAGCACATGTTAACTAGACCCTTCAAGACAGGCGGCTTGCCCTCCACGCTGTATGCGGGTACCGGGACGGCTCGGGTGTTTCCGAGTCCATGGGCATCGAACGCCTGAAAAAAAGTCGACCGTGAGGATGTATCCGACGAGGCCGTCGCAGCGTAACTCGCGCAATATATAACCAGTGCACCTGCCGGTACGAGAAATGTCGGAGACTAGGCTGATGCAGAGCGGTTGGAGCACGATGCTATTAACATTCCGGCGCAAATGGGGGCCTCAAACTGGAGGACAATGAGGATTTGATGTTGACGACTAGTAACAGCTTGCAGTCTGTTCAGCACTAGTATACCTCGAAACATCAAACGAGCAGATGGCAATATGCCAAAGCCCTAGACCCGGCATGATACCACTAACATTTCGCTGCAAACAAAGGGTTGAAATCTCAGATTCGGGTCGATAATCTTCGGCGAAGCTCATGCGTTGAGGAACAACAGATCCACGTTTCCACCTCCCATTAGCCTTATTGCATGCTGCTGTCGGTACTGTGCACTCCGCATTCGAAATCGTACCCCTTGCCATCAATCCTTCGGTCACCCTTTCCGAAGAGAAGTCGATGGAGAACGAAAAGGCGCAAAGATTATGGAACGCAGTCCCTACTTGACTCGGCAGGCTGACGTGAAGTACGGATCCCAGCCATGCACGGATCGGATAGGTCGAGGCCAACCAACTGGGTCGCCGCTATGGTTCAGAACGTAACCTCGACGAGTTGAGCTTTTATATAAAGAAGATTTTGGACCCGTCGGAGCTTGCACGCGGCTGAGAGGCCGGTCAGTTATGCCACGTGTGTTTTGGCCACCTTTCTGGAGGTTGTAACCTACCGTGAGTTGGTATCTCGAGGCGATACACAGAGGCAGAGGGCATACCAAGATTGGCGTACTCTATCATCAGGCAGCGGCCGACCAATTCTGCCACCAAGATATCGTGTTGTCTGTTGATGACGCAATAAGACATTCAAGACGAAACCGGTGCCATATTTTGTTTTACGTAAACAGTATGCAAGTAGCCGCCAAAGCAGTAAACGAGGTTAACGAGATAGCAGCCAAAATCGGGTAAGTACGGCAGGGCAGATCTATACTCAGTACTTTATCACCAGGATCGAGTTGCAAACGGGCATTCGTCTACAGGTCCCGTGTACAGATCGAGGCAGGAAGTTCGCTCCAAAAAAGCTGAAGGCGTGGTGTAAAGATTACGTCTTAGATCCATTCATCGTCTGAGGCGTGCATCCACACTATATTTACGGGCTGGGCCGACAGCAGGACTAGTTCAGAAATCAGATTCTCGGACCATCTCACAAAGACTACATATATATATATATATATATAATATATAAACCATGGACTACCCAAGACGACCGATCCAACAGGGATCATCTTCTGAAGGACGGCACTAGGGTGACGATATCGGTTCAGTTCAAGCCGCACCCAGTTTACGTTAAGCACCCCATACTCTATAGCACAATCCCCTGTTTGATTTAACCATAAGAACACTGCAACGCTCGAAACTCTCAAATGGTGGAGAGCAGAAGAGCGTGAGCTTGTCCTGCTAGAAAAACAAGCTTCGCCGTTGAAGTCTATGATGCAAGATCCCCTGCATTGCTAGGAAAAACTTGAGTTTAAAAAAAAGGCAAACTTTGTACGCCGGAAAAAAAACCCCGCGACCTCGTTCTGTTTAAGCCTGATATTTTTGCATTCCCCGAGGGAGTTGGCAGGTTGCCTGGGTACTTTTGAACGGCGGATTTATTTCCATTATAGATTGAGGAGACCTTCGATGAAGGTATTACTTCCTGGCCCTGTTTCCGCACTTGGAGTAAAAGAACCTCGTTAATCGGCTGGTTAGCAAGCGGCATCCACAGACGCTGCTTATGCCGGCAGACGGGACGGTAGATTACCCCCGGCACAGCATTCCCTCACTGATTATTAGCACGACGGAAGTGTCACACGTCCCCGAGTCGTCGGCCTCGTTTATATGAATATCAAAGTTCTTTATCTAATATTACCCGCACCGGATTAAAGCAACTCGGATATACTCTCACCTCAATCCGTTGAGCCACTTTGTGTTTCGTCCGTAATCCGCACTTAAGCTTAGGAGGACGGCATCTCACATACTGGACAAAAGGAAATCGATCGCACAATTCAAACTTCCTCCGAAAGGCTGGCCTGGCTGGGAAGATGGTTGACTCAACTCGTTTTAATGGCCATGCCGCTCCGTCAGATGAAGCCGGGAAGCCATAACTTCAGGCGGAACCAAGCTATCTGTATGCTGCGGTTGGAGGAACATCCTTTGGGATGAAAATCGAAGAAAAAAAAATGCAGTTTGGTTGATCAGATCACATCGGACTTTCAATGTAGAACCCTCCCGATGGACAGATTATTTCTTCGGTGGCCCGCCGATTCATCGAGTGTTGAAAGTTGGATGCCCTACGTCCCTGGATCCCTGGACGAAAATTGTCCGTACTGGTTCCCTGCCCCCATGGTAAACTAGAGAACATGGCGACGCCATCCTTGGCTCCCAAAGCAAGCTTCTCAGACTCTACCGCGCGCACGAGCGACATTTTGCCGTGATTGAGTTTCGCTATAGGACCCCTTCCATCTTCCGAGACTGACTTTGGTCAAAACCCTAGAGAATAACAAGCGAGTTCGTCATGGGGTTTGCTCATGAGCGGGGCGGAGCAGCGGTTCCTCCGCTGGGATCGAAAAAAAGATGCATAAACATGACTAGATAATTGGTTGGGAGGAAACGAAAAAGGTTAACCATAGTTTCGCCTATCTTAACTTTACTTAGTACAAACAGGTATTAAAAACAGCCGTAATGGAAACATAAGTGATCAAGGCTAAATAGCAATTTAGAGACCGCACCAAACATGTAGATCGACCCCACCACCAGATTCCATCTCTCCCTCCTCCCTCAGTACAAAAGGATTTACAGATCCATAGAATGCTCGAGCAGCTCGACGTATACACATGTACAGGCATATATATATATATATATATATACGTTCGATAGGTCGCAGAACAATCCGGTCAGCTACTCTCAACCCAACCAAGTCTTCAACGACCTAATCGCAGCCTCGTACTCAACCGCCGCGTTCTCCTTGGGCGCCCATAGCGGTGGCTTGTCCCACCCATGCCTCTCGCCCTTGACGACACGAGTCTCAACAGTCCTTCCATGGCTCCTAAGCCTCTCTGTGAACGTCAGGCCCTCGGCGAGAAGCATGTCGTACTCGCAAAGGCAAAGGTGCACGGGTGGGAGCTGCTGAAGCATTCCATCCGGCATGAGACCTGGGGACAGGCGCGGGTCGTCACGTTTGTTACTCTGTATGGGTGGGTAGATGTAGGAAGCGTCAAACAAATCCGTCAGTCCTTTGGGGAGCGTGAGGTCCGGACGGTCGCAGCTCTGCCGCTTTATGTCTCGGGTGATGGTCCAGTCCAGCAAGGGATAAAAGAGAGCCATGCCGGCCATCTCCAGCGGCGGCGTAGGTAAAACCGAGTCGTAACCCCAGCGGGCGGGGTCTTGGAGGGCGGCCCAGCTGGCGAGGGCGAGGTTGCCGCCGGCTGAGAAGCCCGAGAGAATGACGCGGGAGGTATCGATGGCGTACTGAGACGCCATATCCTGAGAGCAGATCTGGACTATGGCCGAAGCGCAATCTTCTACGGGGTTGGGAAATGGATACCCCGGAGCCAGGCGGTAGCTCACAGAAAAGACGACGGCATTCAGGGATTTGGCAACGGCTGCGCACCACCGTGAGTCGTCCGTGCCTTCACCGACCACGAAGCCGCCGCCGTGGAAGTTGATGACGGCGGGGCGCCTAGTGATAGAGTCCAAGGATAATCCAGAGGCAGTGTTACTCCTCGATAGTCGGGAACGGATGCTGGCCAGTGACTTTGAGCTCCTGGAGCTTAGGCTACTGGCTATTTTCTGAAACCTAGGCCTCCTAGGACCGCTCAACTTGGATTTGTTGCTCCCCGTGCTGCTCCTTGATGATGCGTTGCTGCACCCTGATTTGATGCTGGCATTATCTTCTACTTCGTCCGTTGGGGTCTTGGCGACAACATTTGGAGCTGCTGCTAGCGCAAGCGAATCTGAAGCCGGAGGCTGCGAGGTGGATGAAAATTCTGGATTGACCGTGCTTGGCGACATGGAAGGAGGCTCCCAGATGTCGACGCGAATGGCCTGCTTTGCCTTCCAGTCGCCCAAGAGAGCATCGAGCCATATCACTTTGACGGGCGCCAGCTCCGGTGGAGCCCAAGCATGTGAAATACCAAAGCCCAGGCTAGCACCAGATCGTATTGCATATGCCCTCGTGGCCAGGGCCCATCGAGGACTTTGGTCCAAAGGATTCACATATTCGTCGGCTTTGTCACCATCCTTTGGTTGACTGGTAGCGGTGGCGGGCGAAGTTGAACTCATTTAGGTGTTACTAAAAAGGAAAAAAAAAAAAAAAAAAAAAGAAAGAACCAACGTAACCCCTGGTACACTAGGAAATGAAGTTGTCACCACACTGAAATCAACACGTTCAGTCTAATTCTAGTCAGTAGGCTGGTAGAACTACCGGCAGGTCGGGTAGCTACGACAGACAAGTCATTATTTCGTCGCTAAGATCGGATAAACGGCAGAGGCGGTGTTCTATCCGTAGTCCGACATGATTGAACGACTCCTGTAGCTAAGGCAGAGAGAGATATTTTGTAACACTGGGTCACGGTCATACCTGATCAGACCTTTGAAAATGTGCGAAGACCTCCAGCTGACAGGGGAGGGTAGGTAATTAGGACCAAATACCGCTTCGAGCAGTTGCCGTGATGCCGCTTGGGCTTGGTTGCAACGTTGAAAGCGTGGCAGTGGTGTTCAACGTCATACTAGTAGAGACCAGCCCAAATGCAACGGCAAGAATAAAATAGCTTGCTCCATCCTTCTGGATCCAGAAGAATCTGTCTGGGGGCTGAAGACGATTGCAATTGGCTGGTGCTGCCAAGTGATGACCCAAGACTGGCTGCGGACACTGTCTGACTACACGGTACGCACGTCAAACCAAGGCCAAGAAAGAAATGACCCCACCCGCATTCATTACGTAAGTACTGTAGCATACATAGTACTTGCGGTACCCGTCCAGCCCCAAGACCCTAAAGGAACCTTGACGCGTAAATTTCCTCACGTTTCTTCCAATCACCACAAGTGATGATGATTCAAACCTCCCTAGCTCGACACTTTACAACCCCAAATGATGCAACCATCTCACCTAGGACGTCCACCGCCAGAGCCGCTTTCCGTGAACAATCTAGGCCATCTCACAAATGCAGCCAGCACAGCATTCATTGTCTGTATTGGTTTGCAGTAGTTTTGAATACCTGCCTACCAACGCTGGGGCCCCAACCCAAAGCCCCATCGATCTCGATGTACCTCCAAAAACGAGAACCACATGCCTCATTTGCGTCATTCCTTCCTCATCGTAGGATCCCTGGACCACATCGTGCAACTGGCCAAGGCCGGCCGGGGTAGCACAACCCAACCCAGCCCGACCCTTGCCAACCAACCCAAACTATGCATCGATCATCCGGGGAGGTGCTTCTTCTTCTCCCTCTTTGGTACTGTACCACTATATCACGACAGGTCGGCACAGGCCGGTCCCGCCGCGGCTTCATCTAGTGATGTGTGTTAGCCAGAATCTTCTCCCATTTCGACCCAGCACGTGCAGTTGGATCTGCACGAATACGCCAAGTCTCCTCTTCCTCGAACCGCTTATGCCGGAGCTGTCAATTGCGCATGAGGAGAGAGAACTGGGAGGTATGACGGAAATACCGGGTCGTCATTCGCTGGCCTTGCTTGCTTCGGCCTTTACTCGTTCCATTTGTTGTACCTCTTTAGACCTGGCAAGCTGGCTACCTTAGCACTGCGTATTTGAGCGGACATGGCCCACCATCTCTTGGCAGGCTGCAGGCAGAGCTTCTAGCTTTTCTATCCTCACACGTCGTCTCCACCAAGACAACCTAGAATGACACTATGCTAGAATGCTGCACGTAAATCACACTCACCTCTATTTTGTACTCTACTTTGTACAGACATAACAACAGACGCAAAAAGCTGCAGAAAACAAGTCCAACAATTCCAGTGGCCTCTTCTCTCATATTCTTGTCTCTTCCAAGGCTGGGCCAACCAAGATGGTTCACAATCATAGCTTGACCGAACTCATCACTGGGCCGATTCGGAAGGCTACCTCTCGAACCTCAACCCCAGTTCAATCCCCAGTCGCAGGCCACTCAACGACGAGTTCGCAAACCTCGCCCAGGCGCAAGTCACAAGGTCATCGCTCCAGTGATGATGATTCCCACCGCAGTGACAGCTTGGAGAGGAAGGCACGGAAGGAGGCCGACAAGCTCGAGCGCCGCTTGCAGGAACAGGAACTCATCGACGCAAGGCGCCGGAGCGAGGACATGAAGGCTCGCGAGCATCTGGATGAAGCCACTCGTGCTCGCTTCGGCGAAGATGTCGTCTTCAGGGAACTGACACCCATCGCCCAACTCGTGACGCTGCCTGTCGGATCCGAGGTAACATTCCGCGCTCGGATACATCACCAGCGCGACATCTCCAAGGCCCTTGACTTCCTCCTGCTCCGGGACCAGACTCACTCCATTCAGGGAGTCCTTCAAGGCCCTCCCGAGATGGTCAAGTGGGTGCAGCGGCTGCATCCCGAGAGCATCGTACAGATCACCGGACATCTACAATGTCCCAAGGAGCCAGTCAGATCAGCCACCCACCCGGACCTCGAGGTCCTCATCGACACGATCCACCTGGTTGCGCCAGCCAAGAACCTCCCCTTTAGCAACTATCAACCACCCGAGTCGCTGCACCCCCGACTGACCAACCGCGTCCTTGACCTGCGCCACCCGGCAAACCAAGCTCTGTTCCGCGTTCGCGCAGCTGTCACGCGCACTTTCCGCTGGACGCTCGACCAGCAAGGTTTTGTCGAGATACAGACGCCCAAGATCATGGCGGGAGCTACCGAGAGTGGCGCCGAGGTATTCAAGGTTAATTATTTTGGTCGCAGTGCCTACCTTGCACAGAGTCCGCAACTCTCCAAGCAGATGGCTATCTCGGCCGACTTCAAGCGTGTGTACGAGGTATGAGAACCCCTATACGCCCCCGCAAAACCTACCAAGACGTATCGTATCGCTGACACACCGAATAGGTCGGGCCTGTCTTCCGTGCCGAGAATTCCAACACTCACCGGCACCTGACAGAATATACCGGATTAGACATTGAGATATGCATAGACAAAAGCCACCATGAGATCATTCGCGTGGTTGACCGTGTACTCAAAAACATCTTCGCCGCCGTCCACCGGATGGAAGAGCTCAAGGCCATCAGAGAGCGTTGGCCAAGTGAAGACCTTGTCTGGTTGGAAGAAACTCCCATCCTCACATTTCCCGAAGCGCTGCAGATGCTGAGGGAGGATGGGAACCAGGACATTGAAGAAAATGACCTCTCGACAAGGGACGAGAGCAGATTGGGTGAACTTGTCAAGGAAAAGTACAAAACCGATTACTTCATCTTGGACAAGTTTCCCGCCGTCGCCCGGCCCTTTTACACCCACAAGGATGACCACGATCCAAAATGGACCAACTCGTTTGATATCTTTGTTCGCGGCCAAGAAATTTGCACAGGTGGACAGCGAATCCACAAGTACGAGGAGCTGCGGCAGAGCATGACTGACTCTGGAATCACTGGGGACGGTATGGAGGAATATCTTGCCGCCTTCGAGTCTGGAGCTCCCCCACACGGAGGC
Organism: Pyricularia pennisetigena; assembly: GCF_004337985.1. Lineage (NCBI taxonomy): Eukaryota > Fungi > Ascomycota > Sordariomycetes > Magnaporthales > Pyriculariaceae > Pyricularia > Pyricularia pennisetigena. Next base: position 5,697,301 of record NC_043744.1, read on the forward strand.
GCTGGCCTTGGTCTCGAGCGCATCATAACTTTTATGCTGAAGCTGGGCGATGTGCGAAATGCCGCGCCGTTTCACCGCGATCCCAAAAGTTTGCCCTACCGCCCGCCGGGGCTCCCTCATCCGGAGGCTAGCACCAGAAGGCGCAAGTCGGCACAGGTGTTCTCACAACCAGACACCAAGGAGGGTTTGCATGGCACCGCGACCACTAATGAAACCAACCCCGGCACGGAATGTTCGGAGACGAGCCCCAAGGCTAGCGCCGAGACCGAATATCCGCCGTTGGAGAAGCTTATCGCAAACTATGGCGACGCTACCAACACGTCATGGCTCGACGATAGGTTCCAGATCTGGAGGCACTCGCTGACCGGCGCAGCAGTTGGCTACGTCCGACAGAGCAAGGACCTCGTCATTATGACGGGCAACCCACTGTGCGATCCGTCACAATATGCAGAGATCATCGGCGCTTATCTAGACTTCGTGAAGAACACCCTGAAATGCAAACCGATCTGGCTGCTCGTATCTGAAGAAGTCCAACGCATCCTAGCCAATGAGCCGCACAACTGGCGTACGATGACCTGCAGCGAGGAGCAACGCATCCCCGCAGATGATCAGGCTCGCCGTGGACTAAGCCGGCCTGGAGCGCAAAGGAGCGCACGCAGGGTGCAAAGGGAGGGTATTCGGCTCCACGAGGTGCGACCTGAAAAGGATGAAAACTTCAAGCAGCGTGCAAACAAAGCCATCGAGGAGTGGCATCGGGCGCGCGAAGGCAAGAAGCAAGTCCACCTCACAGAGATTCGACCTTGGGTGGACGCGGACCATCGGCGCTATTTCGCGGCGGAGCGTGATGGCCGGGTGCTGGGCCTCGTTGTGCTGCATCGCCTAGCGCCCCGGTATGGGTGGCAGGTCAAGTGGGCGCTCGACATGCCATCTGCACCCAACGGTACGATCGAGGCGCTGGTGGACCTTGCGCTCATGTCAATTTCGGGCAGTCCTGCTACCTTTGGGGTGGACGCCTCGGAAAAGCTGGTCCCCGTCGCACATATCGGCGGGGCTAAGACAAAGATTCTGACCAGGGCGTACGATGCGTTCGTGAAGGGAGCCGGCCTGGCACGGAAGAAGGAGTTCAGGGAAAAATTCGGCGTTGTTGGAGAGGCGGTCTTTATCTGTTATCCCAAGGGCGCCATGGGGATGGGTGAGATTCGAGAGGTTCTCAGGTTCTTTGAAGATTAAAGTGCGTTGTGGAGATTTATGGGCTGGGACGGTCGGTAATAATGGCGATACAGGGCCACTCACTGGGCGTGAACGAATTGACACGACTGAAGCGACAAATACCCGAATTATTTCTTTCTTGTGTAGACTTAATGCAAATATGAACATGCGGCCTTCTAGCCTTCAATCATGGATTGAAAAAGCTGTAATTTTGCTTCTAGCAGATAGAGACTAGACTGGCTACAAAAGACTCTTGTTGCACAAATTGACTTCGGCATTTGACTAAGAAATTTAGCACCATAACACATCAATATGGTTTAGAAGATAATGGAATTAAAGATAACTTCGACCTGTCCCTCCCCTTTGAGATACGCAGCATGCGCATCATCTACTTGTCTAGGCAAACACAAAATTGATGACGACTTGATGCAATCTGTCGATCGACAACCACACTTCTATCTCCTATTCGGGGACAAGGAAAGTAGATTCCATATCACGTGCGCGAGTACCCCACCACCGCTTAGTCAATAGCCCTCCTCCCGATTGGGGCTAGCGGGTTTTTGGGGGGTTTCGAATGCCCACAACCTGCAACATTGAGAGAGTGTGTCTTCCCTCAATCGACGAAAGGTGACTTTTTTTTACACTTCAATCACCCATCCCGACGACAACCCCGGCAGCGGCCATCCACCCAGCAAAGTATTCAAGATGTGAGTGAATATCCTCGCGATTGATTGCTTCCCACACGACCACGAAGAGGAGACGGAGGACGGAGAGGGACTGTTGAACGGTCGACGAGCGACCGGAGAGACGAGCAAGAAACCGCCACAAAAGAGTCGATGCCGATTTTTACACACGCCCCCGCTCATCCGACCAGCGGTTTCTGCACCACCACAAGCGACGCCATCATCAACAAGACCACAGGAAAAAGTTTTGCATCAAGGGACTAACGGCTGCTTGTTTTTTCTTGCCATGTAGGGTCAACCTGACGACTCAGAAGCGCCTTGCCGCGTCCGTTCTGGACTGTGGCAAGAACAAGATCTGGCTGGACCCCAACGAGGTGTCCGAGATCAGCAACGCCAACTCCCGCCAGACCATCCGCAAGCTTGTCCAGGATGGCCTCATCATCAAGAAGCCAGTCACCATGCACTCAAGAGCACGCGCTCGGGAGCTTAACCTCGCCCGACGGATCGGCCGGCACCGTGGTTTCGGAAAGCGCAAGGGTACCGCAGATGCCCGTATGCCGACGTACGTTGTACCAACCCTAGAGGGAGGAGATGGGAGGATGGATTTCTGTCGAATCAAGCCTCCAAGGACCATCAGACTTGGCCATGGTTGCTCTGGGTGAGCAAGAATGGAATAATCGGCTGACATTGCTATCCGCTTCACAGTCAAGTCGTCTGGATGCGCCGCCAGCGGGTTCTCCGTCGGTTGCTCGTCAAGTACCGCGCTAGCGGCAAGATCGACAAGCACCTTTACCACGAGCTTTACCACTCCGCCAAGGGTAACACCTTCAAGCACAAGCGTGCGCTTGTTGAGCACGTATGTGTCCCTTTTTTTTTTTTCGTTTTGGGTCTACAAACTACGAGAAAAGCAGGAAAAAACTGGGCGCCAATGCACCACCTGGACCATGACTCCGATGCTAACATGACCCTCTGTATAGATCCACCGTGCCAAGGCTGAGAAGCAGCGCGAGAGGCTGCTCAAGGACGAGATGGACGCCAAGCGTGCGAAGACCAAGGCTGCCCGCGAGAGGAAGTTGGAGAGGCAGGCGGCCAAGAGGAACGCCCTTGCCGGCGAGGCCGAGGAGTGAAGGGGACGGAACCGAGGCATGCAACACACAAAAACTCTCGAGGGGAAAACCTTAGAATCACAAAGGCAGTCTTCTCTTCACTGAATGATGACGGACTGGCGGCCTGCATTCGGAGTAATCGGTTTTGGGTCCTTTTTCTTAGTATCGCCAATGAGCTCTTCGCCTGGGTCTGTTTTCTCTTTTTTTACTACATTTTCGAGCAGTTTAACGCAACATGGAACGGTTTGTGATGGACGGGGAAAGGGGTCTGATATCTCTTTTTTATTCTCCCACATCATACCAGGGACGGCATTGAAAAAAGGACGGGGAACAAAAATGCAATGATGTCCAAGCTGTACATGATGTTTTATTTGCTCAAATGTGGCCTGGTTACTTCGGTTTGATCTGGCAGTGGCGTTATGAGGAAACGATCTGGGTAGAGTACGGCTTGACGGAATGTTGTAGCTCCTTGACAGCTGCCTGTGAATGTGAACATATTTGCTGTTTGAATCATTTCAGAGAAACATCACGAGTGGATGTTTTATGTTTGCCGACGACGGTTGGAAACAACTCAAGATACGTCCTCCCACCGCGAGTCCCAAGTTCGCTGACAATGCTGTTATACTTGAAATTATCTTTTGCACATATGGACACTCAAATATGCTAGGTAGCGACTCTTGTCGTGTCCAACTAGATACGAAAGTTCACACAGGATCCCCGAGATCGGCCGTGAATAATTTCAGACCATCTCAACAGGGTAGTCAAGCTCCTCGCTTGAGGCATGACTTGTGTGTATGAGCAACTGACTTGAGGTACAGCAGATAGACATTCATAACGAGACAGGCCCTCCCTGATGGCAGATGAAACGGAAAGAAAGTAACGAAGTCATATTGGTAAATTATTGCAGAGGCCAAAGAACTGGCGCATGGGCCATAACAAAACAAATCCATGCCCGAGAACCATCACAAGGCATGAAAACCAACTAGTTTGGGTCAGATTGCTATCAAATTGCCCCTCTGATCTTGTGGTGTGGGTGGCCAGGACATGTCGTCAAGCTCCCAGTGCATTTCTGCAGGGTGGAAGAGCTGTTGCGAAGTCTGAGCTGTCTCATCATCCCCAATTTAGTTGATGAGGAGAGGAAAAGAGGGAAAGGAAAAAGAGTCTGAAAAATTTGTGCATCGCGAAATGGAGTTTTTGGGTAGTGCGCATGCGGAGCAAAAGCACGGACCATTTTCTGGCTTCTGAGTCGTGGGTCTTTCCTGGACGGGTATCCGCAGTACAATCGAGACAACTGGAGAGCTGTTGCTGCTTATCGCGCGGGCCGCGGGGAGGGGAAGCTAAACCCCGACCTGGCGCCGAGTGCCGTTACTAAACGCAGGATAGTGGAACGAAATAGATGCATCATTGTTCCATAAACTGAGAACCGCAGCGTTTCAGGCGGTCAAAACCAAACAGTTATCAATTTGGAATAGCCGGAACGATTCTTTTCTTTTTTTCAATTCCTCCCGGACAATTGGGATACAAAGGATTTTTATTTTTATTTTGTTTTATTTTCCTTAAGAGATTGCTAGACTGTTGCTTGCAATCATGTCATTGCCGACAATGAGGCAGGCGGCTTCGAGGGCGCTGAGGATGCGTGGACCTGTGTGCCGGCACATCAGGATGGTCTCGACGGCCTCGCATGAGAGCCAGCAGAGGGTTCGTTTGGACACATGATACTTGCGAATGCCTTCCCGCTGCTAACAAATAGAAACACACAGCTCCTTTCCTCGCACCTGCAAACTGCAGACCCGGCAATGTACGATATCGTCGAGAAGGAAAAGCAGAGGCAGAAGCACTACATCAACCTCATTCCGTCGGAAAACTTTACATCCCAGGCAGTGCTGGATGCCCTAGGAAGCCCGATGCAGAGTACGTAGCGGTGCAGTGAGAGACCAATTGTATCTTTGCTGACTTGGGGCTCACCGGCGTTACTTAGACAAGTATTCCGAGGGGTACCCTGGAGCGAGGTATTACGGCGGCAATGAGTTCATCGACCAATCCGAGAGGCTATGTCAGCAACGGGCATTGGAGACGTTTGGTCTGGACGACAAGCAGTGGGGAGTAAACGTACAAGGTAACGACACACACGGCACCCTCACTGTCCGCTTCAATGGCACCATCTGACCACATCTCTCTACAACTGTAGCTCTCTCTGGCGCTCCCGCCAACCTGTACGTCTACTCGGCCCTCATGGGCGTCCACGACCGCCTGATGGGTCTCGACTTGCCTCACGGTGGCCATCTTTCCCATGGATACCAGACGCCCACCAAGAAGATCTCTTTCATCTCAAAGTACTTTGAGACGGTCCCCTACCGCCTGAACGAGTCGACCGGCTACATAGACTACGACAAGCTGGAGGAGCTGGCGCACATTTACCGGCCCAAGATCATCGTTGCGGGTACATCGGCTTACAGCCGGTTTATCGACTACAAGCGCATGCGTGAGATCTGCGACAAGGTCAACGCATACATGCTGGCCGACATGGCACACATCTCGGGCATGGTCGCGGCCAAGGTCATCCCGGGGCCGTTTGGCTACGCAGACATTGTGACGACGACGACCCACAAGTCTCTTCGGGGCCCTCGCGGTGCCATGATCTTCTTCCGGAAGGGCGTGCGCTCGACAAACCCCAAGACCAAGGAGGAGGTCATGTATGACCTTGAGAGCCCCATCAACCAGTCCGTCTTCCCCGGTCACCAGGGCGGCCCGCACAACCACACCATCGCAGCCCTGGCCGTGGCACTCAAGCAGGCGCAGATGCCCGAGTTCCGCGCGTACCAGGAGCAGGTCCTCGCCAACGCCAAGGCGTTTGCTCGCCGGCTGGGCGAGGCCAAGGGCAACGGCGGTGGTCTTGGATACAAGATCGTCTCGGGCGGCACAGACAACCACCTCGTGCTGGCTGATCTCAAGCCGCAGGGAATCGACGGCGCTCGCGTCGAGCGCGTGCTGGAGCTGGTCGGCATCGCCGCCAACAAGAACACGGTGCCGGGTGACAAGTCGGCGCTGACCCCCGGAGGTCTGCGTATGGGCACTCCGGCCATGACTACGCGCGGGTTCGGCGAGGACGACTTTGTGCGCGTCGCCGACATTGTGGACCGTGCGGTGACCATTGCCGTCCGGGTCGACAAGGCAGCCAGGAAAGCGGCCGAGGCCAAGGGCGAGAAGAGCCCTGGCAAGCTCAAGAACTTTTTGACGTACCTGGGCAACGGCGAGACGGAGAGCGAGATTGTGCAGCTCAGGAGCGAGGTTTCCGACTGGGTCGGCACGTACCCTCTGCCATGGGATGTGAAGCCTTGAGCGAGGGGAGCTCGAGTGATTGACTTTTTTTTTCTTCTTGTTTTTCTATTATGTTTTTGCTTTCTTGTCGGTATGGTCTTTTTACGGGCACTGGGGGTTCTTTCTGCGTTATTTCAATCACATATCAATTATCTATATGACACATATTGGGTCCTGTCGTTTTCTCCCGGTTTTCAGTCTCTGGCTCATTGAATACACTCAACTGGCCGTCAGGAATGAGGAAGCTGGCATGTTACTCATTCCTACCACCTTCCGGGCCTAGTGGTGCAAACCTTGAAAAAGTTTATACTTTTACCTGACCTGACGCATCATTCTGTTTCGCAGTGGTATCATGTCTTCGTTGTATGGCTCACAATCACGGCTTACCGTTTCGTCCTGGGCTTTTGCGGTTGTGAGAACACTGGTCAAGTATACTGGTTGACTCACTGTTGATGCCACGGGGACTTGGCCTCGAGGGTGAAGAGAGAAGGAAAGTCGTATAAGCTGGAGATGGACACATGCAAGGAGGCCTATACGGCTTGAAGAACGAACAAAATGGTTTTCAAAGCCTGCACAATATGTTAGAGACCTGACTGCCATTTTTTTCGTTCTTTTCTCTCAGGAATGGCGCAGAGTGGACCACCTCGGTGTTTGCTCAAATTGTTAGCCAAGCACCAAGCCGCCATCATGGCCGGGACGTTCACAGGGATAGGGGTATTTTCAAATCCCTAGCTTGTGAGAGAGGTTGAGAGACTGATGAGCATCATCCTGGGCTCGCATCTTACATGAGTGGCTGCCTAGTTCTATGAAGACGATAGACTGTTATCTTCAATCTATTAGCTTGTGCCTTCGCGTCAATATTCTTGCTACTGATTTTTTTCCAGACGGCATGTGGGTTCAAGCAGATGAGTTATGGGCAAACAGTCGGTTGTAATCCGGAGATTTTCGTCACTGAAGCTCCTTTACAGTATTTAACCTTGTCTAGGGGGTTGAATATTACCGTGGACCACGACTGGGGGGGTTGCCAGTCTCCCAGAGCCGGGGTATCGAAAACGTCGATTACCTAAAGAGGAAATGAAATTGGTCCAAGATCCTCGGTGAAGCAAATGCTGGTTCGGGGTATAAACTCGACCAGACAAAAAAGTCTTGGTAATTTTGAACTCGATAAATCCAGGACCGAAGTCTTTCCTTTTTTTTTTTTTTTCTCTTTTCCCACAATAAGGGTCTAGGCCTAGGATCAAGCTATACACAGACGATAGCGATGGCCACTACGCACTGCACAACACTACGTCTAGTCGATATGAAAATATAAAAACCAAGGGCTTTTTGAGGCCGTTTCCGCGACATGGTATTCACATGTTTAACCGAACTGGTGGGTTTTCAAAGGGGGGGGGGACCACCCTCCCCTCTTCCCATGACGGGAAACCCACCGGCAACTTGCCCTGTTTGGAATACCGTTGTGCCGATCGCATCCGCATGAAACTAGGGCATCCTAATCTCTGTCGGTGGAGATGACTTGGAGGCCCTTTGCAGGGCCTTGTTGTTTGGTAGCCGAGCAGAATAAGGTTGATATGGGCCGGTCAAATAATGAGGTTTGGTATAAGCAGGAGATTCCGGGCCGGTTGGGTATTGCGGGCTTTAGGCCGGTGCAGGACGACTGACGAGCAGGTGCAGGACGACTGTCGAGCAGATGCAGAACAGCCACTCGGGTCGTATCTTTATGTGTGTAGTATCGTCTATATGTTTGCCTATAAGCAATTGACCAAGTCCATACCCTGAAACCCAACTGCTTTTATGTGCCCCCAGCGCCTTATTTGATAGCTACAGAATATATCCAGCCTAGAAAAATAAGTACAAAATAGGTGATAATTATACTACACAAAAAAAAAAAAAAAAAGACTCAATACCAAAAGACCAGTTCCGTTTGTTTATACAGGGCTGACAACCTTGTGCATGGCATGGCCGTTGGTTGCATCCCTCGCAATCTCATGACTCTCAACCTCCCACCTCGTCTCCACCATGATGCCGCCGCCGCCCCTGTCGCCCAGGGAGACGCTGGCGTTCTTCTTGTTGCCGTACGTCTGCAGCTCGACCTTGCTCCCGGCTGAGTCGGCGTCGTCGTCGTCGTCGAGCTCGGCGAACCCACGGCTCGCCGGCTTGGACTTGCGGCCGCTGCTCATGCCGCCGCCGCCGCTTCCGCCGATGGTGGGCGGCACGAGCGTGTTGCTGCCGGTGCCGCGCGGGTTGCTGTTGCTGCTGCTGCCGCCGCCGCCGAACGTGCCGCGGAACAAGGGCCGGAGGAGGGGGACGCAGGCCAGGATCACGGCGAAGGCGATCTCGAGATTGGAGAAGAGGAAGGCGAAGAGGGTCGTTCCCGTCACGTTTGTGTTGTCCATGTTGGTGAGGAGGGTTTGACGGTAGATTGTGATGATGACCTTTTTGTTTTTTGGTGGGACTTTGTCAGAGTTTTTTTTTTCCCTTCTTTTATTATATTGAGCAAGGTAAAAAGAAAAAGAAATAAAAGCTTACAGTCAAAACACCAACACACAACAGCGCCGCCAGAACAATCTTCTTCCTCGGGGCCAGCTTCAGCGTGTAGAGGACGGGCATGGGCAGCAGGAAGAGGAGCAGGTCGCAAAAGACGTTGATGCCGCTCAGCCACTGGTAAAACAACCTGACGTCGCCGCAGCTCCCGGGCTCCTGGCCGGTCACGTCCCAGTTCTTGCTGAAGGGCTGGCAGATGGTGAAGCCGGCGATGATGCCGCTGAGGTTGTAGAGGGCGAGGAAGACGGCGGTGCAGCGGACGGCCAGGACCATGGAGCGGACGGGCATGAGCATGCTGTACATGAGCAGGACCGACAGCTTGGAGGTGAAGATGGCGCAGTTCCAGATGATGGGCCAGGCGGCCATGCACTTCAAGAAGGCGACGAGCGTGTCCGGGCCGAAGCGCGTCGGGATGGTGGCCTGCTCGTAGGTGAAGCCGCCCTCGAACACCATGAGGAAGTTTGCGACGCTGAGCCCGTACAGCGCCGCGAGGCAGGGGATCAGCAGCCAGTCGCTCGTGCTGAACCGGGACTCGCGCGCCACCCGCGCCCGCGCCATGAAGCGCATGATCACCGTCATGGTCGGCACCACCATGCAGAAGATGGACACCACCAGCATGCCGATCTGGTCGCCGTTTTCTATCCTGATGGGCTCATACTGTGGCTGCGGCTGGCCGTCGGTCGTGTTAGGGGTCGACATGGCTGCTTCTTTTTGTTTTGCCCGTAGGATCGAGGTTGTTGAGAAAGAAGGTGGAAACCTAGATCTGGTAAAGAAAGAAAAAAAAAAAGAAACCAAAAGGCAGCAGGAGGAAAAGAAGACAAGAGCAATATAAGAACGACTTGTCCTCCTCTCCAACGGCACTATTTCTAGACCATCGGATGATTCATTCAGAGCAGGAGCAAAATGAAGGAGATAGTGGAAACAAAACCGTCAGATAATAAATACAACGGTTATATGTGTAAGGGAGTCGAGGAAGATCTTTCCTACAACAAGAAACAAATCCCCTCTCCTCGGTGGTATGGGTATTAGTTCTCATCTGCTCTTTTTTTTTTTTTTCTTGCTTCCCTGCCATGCCGTGCATGCCTGTCGTTGCTGTCAAGCCTGTCAAGCCTGTCCTGCCTGTCATTCTTTTCTTCGGAACCATACTGTGAAGAACCCGTGCCTTGGCCTTTCTGCTGTGCCTCTCTCCCTTGTTTCTACCATTTGCTCAGCCCGTACGTTACCAAGCACCACCCCATACTGTACATGTTTGTCACATATGCAATGTCTCACTGTGAAGACTAAGGTGTGCCAAGGTGCATAAAATGGTGCAAGGGAGGAGAGGGGAATGTCAAAAACAACCTAGCACCCTTTTCTTTTTCTTTTCTTTTTTTCTTCTTTCTACCCGAGACTTGCGGACCAGGCCCGGCCCGGGGAGGGGGGGGGGGGGCTAGGAAAGTGCCGCCACACATGGGCATGTCCCCCGATTGGACCGAGAAAACTAAAGAAAAATAAAACAAAACCGTTTTAATAGTATGTATGATATGGCTGTGGGTTTTCTGTGTTCTCCGGCCATTTCACCGGACGGCATGTATTATTTTTTTTCTCCTAAACCATGTTGACAATGGGGAAAGAGAAGCTAGTCTAGACCAGTGATAACCACAGAAGAATATTCCCTGGGTCAAATGCAAGCAAGGTCTAATTACAGAGAGACTGGATTGGGTCCGGGGCAAACAATCCGGATTTTAACGGCAACACCTGCGATCGTATCTGCCTTATTAGTCTATCCCTCTGAACAAGAAGAAGCAAAATTTCTAAGGGGGCACTCGAAGAAGAAGAAAATTCCTACTTCACTGCCGGTCCGTAAAGTGGGCGCGGCCTTGTTCCTTCTCTTGTATATTTTTTTTGGGGGACGTCATGGAATACATACACGGATACATTTGAGTTGGATTATGTCGGCTATGTGACCATCGTGCAGATCTCACGCTGCGCTAGAAAGTGACATCCCCCATCTGAGCTGCGTCGGATGCCTGGTCCTGCAGCAGCCGGTCAGCCTGTTAGAATGAGTCTGTCGTAAAAAAAAGGGGGGGGGAAAGGCTGGGGGGAATTGAGTGAGATCCACCACCAGGAACACAAACAGAAAAAAAAAAAGGACAAATGGAAGAAAGGACCTTTTTTTTTCTCTTCAGCTATTACTGGTTTGACCCGATTTAACAGATGCGCGGATCTGACCTCTTGGTTAATTACCGGTTGTTTATACACCAATCGCTTTCCATTGTTTGCATTGCTCATCTTACTTACATATCTCGGCAACTCCTCCTGCTTGCAGTTTCCCGGCATGGGGTGTACTGTACTGTACAAGTAGTGGAGAGGGAGAGAGAGAGAGAGAGATGCTAGGGAACCTACTTGCCCGAATCTCTCTCTGATCGATTGCAACACTGATTTGGTTGACGGTTGCATCTGTCACTTTTTTCTCTTTCTTTTTGCTTCTTCATTTTGTTTTCTTTCTTTCTTTCTTTCTTTCTTTTTTTTGTGGTATCCCTTGTAGATGCTCTAGGCTCTGTTTCAATTTGTTAGATGGCTGGTTTCTGTTCATCCGTTTCCACACCAAAGCAATGGCAGGCAGACGATGGGATGAAGTTATCAACGTACAGTAGAGTTTGGAAATGGATCCCCCAACGGCCCGAAGCCTGCCCTACCCTCCACTGGTTCCCGTCCTCTCGCCCCCATATTTGAAAGTGAAAGTGGAAGGTGTAAAGTGGAACTTGTTTTTTTTTTTTGGCAGCAGCGGAAGCGGGAGTCTGTGTGGTTCGTGGCAAAACGGAAGGAAAACCCTTGTTCCTGAGTAATTTGTGCCTAGCCTTGTCAGCCAACCTGACAAATGTCTGCGTGCCCTGTTACCTACCGAATACTACTGTATAGGGACCCACGGTTCTTGGCTTGGTTTTCGCTTGGCAAAAAACAGCTTTCCCCTCGTCGATCCGTCAAGCCGTTTCACACTTTACAGTACAAGCAGTTCTCCGGGCGGCGTTACCTGACTTTTTTGCTGTGTTTGCGAGCCTTGGTCTAATACACCCTGGTATCCTGGTTGCCTGGCATGCTCGGGTGGTCCCCAAATTGTCGATCCATATCACGAAAAATCCTACCGAGACAAATTCAAGCATGCTGATTCCCCATCTTCCAAGGCCAAAGAGGGCGTCACGGTAGGGGGAGAGCGCGAGGTTGAAAACCCAGTTTTCCAACCCCGATGGCCATCTCCAGCGGGCCGATTCCCACTTTAGGCTCCAAATCCCGTCCTGATGAAGATGACGGATCTGTGCCCGTGTTCTTGGGCTATGGAAATTAACATTGATGCCTTGCAGACCCTGTCCAGTGCTAGAACTAACTAGTCTGGCAAAGCGGGAGAGGCGAAAAGAGCTGAAACTGTGGCTCTTTCATGTGCTTCGGGTCAAGGGGGGGGGACTATGAGGGGTCCAATCCTCAGCTGGTGAACGGCGGCGGGACGGTGGGGAGGTTGCCTTTGGAGGGGAGTGATAGTTACTGCGAGACGGCATAGTATTTGATTAACATTTGCCTACCCGCCACCCTGTCATCTCAGCCTCAACGACAGTGACTTGCATGCTTGTATCTTTTGGATAGCATCCAGAGCAATTTGATCTCTCTCTCATACCTCACTCACTCAGCCTTGTTTAAACCTAACCACTCCCCCCATACAAAACTACCAAGCATACAAACGAACCATGGCCTCCACCTCGACGTCGGACCGCAAGACGGCCATCATCACTGGGTCCACCGTGCGTCAAATAAACCCTATTCCCGCCCATGAATAACCCCGAGTCTCGTGTGTCTTGCCGCAACTAAAACCCCGATCTTCACCTTGTCAGAGCGGCATCGGTCTGGACCTCGCCCGCGACCTCCGCGCCAAGGGCTGGAACGTCGCCATCTCGGGCCGCCGCGAAGCCAGCCAGGGCGAGGCGATAGCCAAGAGCCTCGACGAGAGCGGCGACGCGTCGCTATACTGCCGGGCCGACGTGGCCTCGTATGCGGACCAGGCCGAGCTCTTCCGGCGGTCGTGGGCCAGGTGGGGGCGGCTGGACCTGTTCGTAGCCAACGCCGGCGTGGTGGACGAGGGGCCCACGAGCCGATACAACCTGCTGCGCAAGGACGCCGCGGTGGACGACGTGCCGCCCGAGCCCGGCCTGGGCTGCACCGACGTCAACTTCAAGGGCGTCGTGTACGGCACGGAGCTGGCGCAGCACTACATGCGCCACAACAAGCCCGGCAAGGGCGGCAAGATCATCGTCACCGGCAGCATCGCCGGCCTCTTCCCGCTGCCCACGTACCCCGAGTACTCGTCGGCAAAGGCGGCCGTGTCGCAGTGGGTGCGCGTCATGGCCCCCATGCTCAAGCTGCACGACGACATCACCATCAACTGCGTGCTGCCCAACGGGTACGACACGGCGATTCTGCCGGGGTTTAAGGAGGCCTATTTGGACGAGCAGTAGGTTTACTCTTTTTTTTTTTCCTTCTCCCGTCTAGACTAACAAGAACCTTTCTTTTGCAGTCTCACCAAGCGCGACTGCATGATGAGAGCCTACTTCACCTTCATCGACGATGAGACAAACTCCAAAACGGGCCAAAACGTCGAGACGGCCTACGACAGCCTCTACTTTCACGAAAAGCCGGCGCCCAAGAATGAAGTCGTCAAGAGGACCGAAAAGGTGTACGAGCCGTGGTTCGAGTATGCTCACGGCACCCGCAGCGGGCTCGAGACGGCCATCAAAGAGCCGATGAGGACTGGTGTTTGAGGGGTGTGTGTTGGTCTTTTGGGGAGTTTGTAAGAGCTTTTTACAAACTAGACCCTGGTGTCGATTAGCTGGCTACCTATTACTTGTGGGCTTAGTTTTTTAGAGTTGTGCGATTATATGCAGGCGTTGCATCTGGTGGGATTTTCCACTGTTGTGTATTCCATTCGAGTCTAACAGCTTCAGACAAACCGACCAAGGATATCTTAACCTTGGGCAAGCACTCAGCCGGCCATATCATCATTACGACCTACACTCTATGATTTACCTACTACAGACATAATCGGCTTGTGTCATGTACACTGTATTATATACCAAGCTAGGAATGATGATCGTGAGCATGCGAGTCATTTGAATCGTGGTTGCCTTCCTATTCAAGTAGTTTTAGGCCCGAGCAAGGGAAGAAAGCAAAGCTGTTTCAATAGTAACTGAATATTACCTACTCCATACATCAACTTACATCATGCAACATAAAGGGACTGGGAATATAAAAGTACATAGTAAGGTAGATCTCCTTTTTCACGTTTGACCACGACCCACTTCCCCTCCAAACTTTTAACATGTTAGTATTACTGATAAAGTTTGTAGTATAACCGAGATCTGAATACTAAAGCAACTACACATACGCAACACTTCTAGGCTTGGTCACTAACGTACTAGACTAGCTGCCGACCGCCAAGCCGGCTTCCGTGATGTCAAGTGTTATATGGCGGCTTACTCACCTA
>NC_043744.1:5711774-5785595 GCF_004337985.1 Pyricularia pennisetigena
GGGGGGCTTTGATTACTTGTTATTCATTTGCACTAGTCTAAATCTTTGTTACCCCACCGCCAAAATGACCATGTGCAGATGGAGTTGGTATTCTATGGCTGCAGAGTGATGAAACCGATCCACGGAGAACCACTGTTGAAGATGCAGACAGGTGCGGAGTGAGGAGGGGAAAAGGAATGAGGAGGTTCGAGTGACGTAGATTGTGAAGTCAAGCTGGTCGCTACGAGGAAATATCAAGACTTCATGTCAGCCTCCTAATTCACTCCAAATACTATGTAAATTATTCGAGGGGGGTTACAAAACGCACAGCTACCCACATGAACTATACAAAGGACCACACTCAGATTTCACCACTCAATATACATACACACAAAACACGCTAGACCATGCCGTCATTCATCGTCTTTGCAGGTCTCCTCGCCGCGGCTTACTTTATATATCGCCTTCTATATGGCACCGACACGCCACACATCAAGGGACTACCCGAGGTCCCAGGCCTGCCTCTCTTTGGGAGCTTGATCGAGCTGGGGGATAACCACGCCAAGGTCGCGCAGCGGTGGGCAGAAAAGTACGGACCTGTGTTCCAGGTGCGGATGGGGAACCGTGTAAGACGAGGCTCCAGAACATAAACCGACCATCAAAACCAAAGCCCGCTTCCCATCGTCCCTTGGCTGACACAAGACACGCACACGCCCAGAGGATCGTCTTCGCCAACACCTTCGCCTCGGTCCGCCACCTCTGGATCGCCAACCAATCCGCGCTCATCTCCCGCCCCAAGCTGCACACCTTCCACACCGTGGTGTCGTCCTCGCAGGGCTTCACCATCGGCACCTCGCCCTGGGACGACTCGTGCCGCCGCCGCCGCAAGGCCGCCGCCACCGCCCTCAACCGCCCCGCCGCGCAGTCGTACATGCCGCTGATCGACCTCGAGTCCACCGTCAGCATCCGCGAGCTGCTGCGGGACTCGTGCGGCGGCGCCGTCGACCTCGACCCGCGCGCCTACTGGCAGCGCTATGCCCTCAACACCAGCCTGACCCTCAACTACGGCTACAGGATCGACGGCGACAAGGACGACAAGCTGCTGCGCGAGATCACCGACGTGGAGCGTGGCGTGTCCAACTTTCGGAGCACGAGCAACAACTGGCAGGATTATGTGCCGCTGTTGAGGCTGTTCCCCAGGCTGAGTCGCGAGGCGGGCGAGTTTAGAGCCAGGAGGGATGTCTATATGGATCGCCTGCTGCGTGGGTTGAAGCAGAGGATCAAGATGGGGACGGACAAGCCGTGCATCTCGGGTAATATTCTCAAGGATCCAGAGGCCAAGTTGAATGAAGGTGAGTTCCCCAAGTCTCTGTCTCTCTGTCTCTCTGTCTCTCTGTCTCTCTCTCTCTCTCTCTCTCTCTCTCTCTCTCTCTCTCTCTCTCTCTCTCTCTCTCTCTCCCCACCATCTCCCACCCACTTTACCAACACCCCTTCCCACCAGCCGAGATTAAATCCATAGGCCTGACCATGGTCTCGGCCGGCCTCGACACGGTCCCGGGCAACCTTATCATGGGTATCGCGTACCTAGCCTCTCCGGAGGGGCAAAAGATCCAGCAGCGCGCGCACGCCGAGATCCTCGAGAGCTACCCGGCCAACGACGCCTGGACGCGCTGCCTGGACGAGGAAAAGATACCCTACGTCACGGCGCTCTGCAAGGAGATTCTGCGCTTCTTCACCGTGATCCCCATCTGCCTGCCGCGCGTGTCGGTCAAGGACGTCGAGTGGGAGGGCGCCACCATCCCCGCCGGCACCACGTTCTACATGAACGCCTACGCGGCCGACTACGACGCCGCGCACTTTTCCGACCCTGGCGTCTTCAACCCGGACCGGTACCTCGAGGACGTCGAGGGGACGCCACACTATGCGTACGGCGCCGGCGGTCGCATGTGCGCCGGCAGCCACCTGGCCAACAGGGAGCTGTACACGGCCTTTGTGCGCCTGATCTCGGCGTTTGAGTTCGTCCCGCCCGCCGACCCGGCCGACCAGGCCGTGCTGGACTGCCTGGAGGTCAACGCCATACCGACCAGCTTGACGCTGGAGCCCAAGTACTTCAAGGTCGGCTTCAGGCCGAGGGATAGGGACATGTTGGACGGGTGGATCAGGGAGAGTGAGGAGAGGACGAGGCATTTGCTGTGATTTTCCAAGTGAATCATGCTTACGCAAATGCTCTGCTATTCTCTTCTTTGTCGTTGAACAAAATACTACTAACCTGGAGCTTTATATAAAACTGGCACAGCAATATCAGGTTAGCTCGGATGTGACCTGACCTGACCTGACGCAGATAAACCCGGTCTGGCTCTCGTGACTGCTGAATATCATTTACCATTATCCAGATTTTGCTTTAATGTAGAAAACACTCAGCTTACACATGGCAGTAAGCCCAGGGCTCAACGAATTCTACTCTGCATAGACCACTGCTGATGCGCAAAAAAAAAAAAAAAAAAAAAAAAACACTGGTGACTGAGTGGCTGAAGGTCACCCAGATTCGCATCGTGGCCCTAATAATTTCCAACCTTGGAACCATTTTGGGCATATCATCATCGTCATAACATGGTGGCCCTGCCCAGCTACCTACTAGACTAGTATAATAACGTTCAGCCGCAACTCCAAGAAAGCGACAGAGAAAAAAAAAGTTCTAGCCGATTCTGTTCCAAGAACTGACAGCCGGATGAATAACACCATCTACAGATATGGTCTAACGCGAGTTCAGTTTGGCTAGACCGGCTACAAAAAAAAAAAACAACTCCAGACGACACGGCCGAAAAAAGGCAGTCTGGTTCAGTTGTAGCCTGCAACACAGACGCGCGCAAAGACATCTCGGCACAAACGGCCTCGCTATCGCGAAAAGGAAAAAAAAGGTTGGAAACCCAACGCCTTTCTGGCCCTATCGACGACCTCGGCTCACAGCCCAGGAGATAAGTTAAATGACGTGTTGGGAGCCGAGAGAGACAGAAAAAAAAAAAAAAGAGAGAGGCGCTCATTGAAAAGCCAGGAAAGCCGTTGACCTTGGCTGGCGAACACTATAGCCTCGCAGCTTGAGTGTGCTAGCCACTTTCTTGGCGGTTGAGTGAGCCATTCGCATGGGCCCTCCCTATACGTACCACTTACATACCTGGGGCTTACGTATACGGTTATTTATTTTAGGTACACGTGCTATGCAAGAAGAGGGTTTTTGTGTTTTGTCGAGTCCAGGCCAGAACCCCTACCCTGCATGCATTATGAAAGCAGCACGAAATGTTGAAGAAACTGGAGAGAAGGGCAAAAAATAGAAAAAAAAAAACAAGAAAATAAAATAAAAAAGAGGCAAAAAGCCAACCCAGCTGACTGGGTCAACTCGCTGGTTCCGGTCAGGGATAAGTCGGACGACAAAGGCATTCCTGTAGAAGTGGTGCCAAGTTACCCCCAGAGAAAAAAATTAAATAAAAATAACAATAAAAGAGGTGGTAAAGCCGCGCAAAAAAAAAAAACTTCCCCGCCAAGAAGTTTCGGCCGCCCACCGAGCTCGTGGTTCCGAGAACCATCATCTGAGCATTTCTTTATTTCTTGTTTTGTTTGGAGAGAGAGAGAGAGAGAAACAGAGAGAGGGGAATGCGTAATAAGAAAAGAAGTAGTTGCGATGACCCTTTGACAGCCGTTGGGGGAAGAAAAAAAAGGGGGGGCCGCAGTCCGATGATGAAAGAAACTTTGTCGTTTCGAGGGGGAGTGGAGGAGGGGGAAGGGAGAAAGAAAGTCCATATTTTCGGACTGCTTGCGACTGCTCCTGACGTGTACATGCCTCCTCCTCTCTCTCTGTCCTTGACTCTCCGAGGTCATGTTCCGAGGAAAAAAAAAAAAAAAAAAAAAAAAAAAAAAAAAAAAAAAAACATGGAAAGAAAACCGTGGTTATTCCATCAGTTGGAAACACTATGCTATAGTTTGGGGCCCTCGTTCAAGGATCCCCTTTACAGAAAAATAAAAGATTCTATTATATACCGGTAGGTAGCTTATCAGCTAGCCCATTAAGAATAGGTTGTCTATTTCGAGCGGGTCAAATTGTTTATAGAATTTCACTTATACCCCTTTTCGCCTTGTGATGTTGATGTGGGGGTGGTTATAGCCCCCAAACAGGGAAACATTTGCATTTCAAAACCACCCCCACCCCCCTCTTCGAGCAATAAAAAAAAAAAAATAACTTGGACGACCGTTGTAGTTTGTTTCAAAGGGCGTAGGTACCTTTTGAAACATTAGTCCGGCAGGGAAGACGTTGAGAGGGGGAAAAGAGGAAGCATTGATTTTTTTTTTTTTTTTGGTTCTCCTTGGTGATGGTCTTTGCAGGACTATGCATGCCTAGAGGTCCTTTGCATGGTCCCGAGCGCGGAGACTCGGAGGTTTTGAGCTCGGCACCAGACCAGGTTTGGACCCTTGATGTAGCAATCTTCCTGGTCATCATCTATTCTAAAGATCGAGATTCTTTCTTGGAGATTTCGTTCGTTTCCAGTATTTTCCGCGATCTTGTCAGTTTCCTTTTTCTTTTTCTTTCTTCTTTTCTTTTCTCCTCTCCTTGCTTCTTTTGCCTGAATAAGTTACCGAGGCCCAGCCGATTGGCTTTTTTGAAACCTTCGATTCCTGACTCTTTTCAAAAATCGATTTTCCCCGAGATAAGTGATTTGCAGCTTTACCCAGGGTAGCTCCAATAGATCCGCCGCTCACCCACCGGGGGAGGGGGGCGTCAGGATTGGAAACGCGAAGCAGGCACGGTCCCGTCACGCTATCCTGCTCCCACTGAAACAGCTCCGTGTTTGGGCGTCATTAGGTACTGAGTGAGGTCACCAACGTCGAGACAAGAGTTGTTAAGCGATTTAGCCCTTCGTGTTGAACCCAAGGGCACCCTGTCCGGCTATGGACCCGGGGTTTTGGCAAAAAAAAAAAAGAGAGAGAAAAAAAAAGCGAAAGACCGTATTTACAAGAACTGAGAATATTCATCATAATTGAATAATTTAAAAACTTCAGACCTACAGGGACCTCCATTTCAACCAAACTTTTGCGCCGTCATTACCATGCCCTACGCCCATTGCTTCCCATCTTTTGACATCGCGCTGTCACATGGGAACCTTGATCGATAAGGTTAGCTTTTCGGCCAAACTTGCCGCGGCCGAGAAAGCAGATGGTATTCTTTGAATGCTCTTTTTTTTCTTCTTCTCCCTTTGTTAATTAAATAACTGTTTGTAGATGAAAATTACAAGTAAACAAAAAATCTCCGAAAATTTTCAAAATCGGCCCATCCGAGCTGGTGACGGAATTTCGTGGTTTTGACAGAAACTTTGCAATCTCGACCAGTTGGCATTGTAAAATACCATGTAGCGAAAAGAACAAGGGAGGCAGGTGGAAGTATGTATGTATGTACTGCTTTAAAAAAAAGTTTAGTGTATCTGCTGAGGTGTTTTCGAGAAACTTTGAGCAGAGGTAGCAGAATGTGTTAGAAAGATGAGCATCGAGGCTGACACACTCGCAAGGTCATTACAGATTCGTAGGTGTTGGTGTGTGTGGGTGGGTGTATGTAAGGTGTACTGGGAAAGTGACGCCGTCTCATGCCCGACATAGTTTATCCAAGTATGCATATATTGTAGATGGTCCAATCTTTTTCAAGTAGGTATTATACAAATTGAAGCTTGTAGTAGGCTGATGGCGACGTCTTGAACGTGGTACACAATATGTCTGTTGTGCCTCATTAATTACGTTGGGGGTCATCGATTCTTTGTTTGGTACAGTACGTGGCTTGTGTAAAGAAAGACCAAACAGGGTGACCAAGCCGAGTATCCAAGCTCTTTTTTTAAAGACATTCGGTCCATTTGGCCGTGCTCGTCCGACAAAACCACACAAACACATGACCGAGGTACGTACCCCTAAAGCCTGACTTGATATCATATCCTAGCAATGCCGCTGTGCATGCATGCACATTGGGTCATTTTTTGCTTTTGATTATCTCTCTTGTCGCCGTTCCTGTTGAAGAAGTTCGGAATATGATCTTGGCAAACCCCCTTGTCCTCAAACTCTTCTCGTTCGTACCAGGGCCATCGAGATCCTCATCACATCATGTCAGGCACCACGGAAATACGTAGTACATACGACCTGTGGAGATGAACTGACTGCTGGATGGGAGTTTATGGAGGATAAATGATTAATTCCTCTGCAGCCTGGACGTAGGTGGGTATGTAGATACGGCATCACATATCGGTACTGCCGGCAGGAACAACCTTTCGCATCATCTGGTTGGTCAAAATTGAATCAGGGGAAGGCAAACTACCAGGTGAATGCAAAACTGTCAGGCTGGTTTGCTTCATCTAATAGGTAGACCGGACAACGGCAAATTTAAATGACTGAGTCGAGCGAGTGGGAGAATACAACTTGACCGGTACCGACTTTTGTACAAGCGGTACGCACATGCATCAAAGTTCATCGCATCACGGTCGCATTATCTTCGTCCCGGAGGCCCAGTACCAAGCCAGACCCAAACGTGCGGTAATGCACAACGACGCAGGGAATCGGACTTGTGATTGCGGCATGGTGACGTGAAGAAGATAGAAAGAAAAAGAACGCTCACAAGAGGTTTGTGGCCTTGTGCCTCGTGCTCAAGAGGCACAACCGCCGCCTAGAATTCAAGGATTTCTTGTCACTCCTTTGCGGTGAACATCATGTCGGAGCGAAGCAGGGGTGAATGGCAGCACTTTTGGGAACTTTTTAACGCAGTGATAGGGGTCCATTTTCGGTACCGTCTGTACATTGTCTTCTGCTCGGGGTCCACCTACATTGATGAACACTGCTTTTGAAAGTAAACGGAATTGAGGAGGCGAAAAGATGGAAAGGAATTGTTTTATTCAAAACAGCAAAAAAGCAAAAGACAAAAAAAAAAAAAAAAGCCACTACCGACGCCGACTTTGCTACCCTGTCAAATTGTAACCTAAAGTCTCTAGCAAAGGAGCCCGGTTAACCAAATCCACATTTTCAGGTGGGAGAAGTACGACAGAAGGCGAGCTGATGCAGTCGACTGCGGGTAAGCTGGCGAAAGATTTTTAAAAAAAAAAAAAAACCAAAAAAAAAAAACCAACCAACCAGCCATCGCTTGACTTCGACAAGCCGACGGAAGGACCTGCAGAGACGGGGGTCGGTTGCACCTAAAATCGAAACCTGGTTGGTGAATTGGGAAGCAACAGATCTGGGCCGGAAGTGTAATGTTGAATCTTGATTTGATGTTTGAATTTTTTCTATTCTTGTTTAGCATCTTGGATCTCTATCTCTCGTCCATCCTTCATGACTTGCCTAACCCGACTTGACCTGCCCTGACATGACTGCCAGCTCGAGCTTCGCGACGAAGCCAATCCAGCGATAGCATCCATCCACCTACCTACCTTAGAAGCCTCACTAGTGGCGCACTATACCATACCCTGACCCACCCCCAGTCCCCGCGGCAGGCTGGCTTCTTCAGATTGGATCCTAAACCCAATTGATTCTTGTTCCAAAGTCTAGACGGTCGACAAACTATTAGGACGAATTGAGCCGGCCGCACTCTGATGCCTGAGCCGCCGGCTGATTGCGATTTGACTCGACCTGACTTTTCCAATCTTTTCGAACCTACCAGGATAGACTAGAGCACCCTAAATCCGCAGACGGAATCCCAGCAAGGGGATCTGAAGCGCGGACCGAAAGGAAGCAATTGAGACGCGGGGCCAAAAAAAAAAAGACGGGACAAGACAATGAGGAAGCATGCCCTCATCTGCTCCAACCATAGCAGCAGCACCACCGCCAGGTCCAGCTCCAACGTCAGCTCCTCCGCCACTCCCGCGTGCTGTCCTTACGCCGCCGCCGCCGCCGACAACTCCCAGCCCAAACTTTAGTACAAGGGTGGTTGCAGGTTCAGGTTCAGGTTCGGGTTCAGGATTTGATGCGGCACAATTTGGTACGGCGGACACAGGTGCAGACTTCATCCCTGGGACGCATGAGACTACGATTCGCACACCCGTCGCACCCAACGGAGTCAGTGCCAAAGCCAGTGCCCCTGCAAGTCAGCCCGCCACAACCACCACGCCAAACTTGAACCTTCAACAACGCCATACTGGTGCACCACCACCAACCCGCACCGCGCCTTATTTCCACCCCCGAACCTCTTCCTTACTGCCCCCTCCAAACCCTATAGTCACGAATCGCCAGCCATTTCTTGCGAGCGATGTCTCGAATGCAGCTCTGCCTTTGACCCACCATCAGGAGCTGCACCCACAACCACAATCACAACCGCAACCGCAACCGCAACCGCAACCGCAGCCGAACACGACGAGGCTGCCATACTATCACCACCCACGCCCACATCCACCACCACAGCACCAACCACCACAACCAGAGCCACGGCAAGCACAACAACAACAACAACAACAACAACAACAACAACAACACCCCTGGCATAATCACGAAGAGCTCTTCTTCCACGACAACTCCCGTTCAAACGACGTTGCTTTAGTCCCGACCGCCAAAGCCTACGCCAGCCCTCCGCCCGACGACGCTGACAACTTCGCGACGACCTCGCTGTCCGAGTCTCCACAACCTTCGAGCCTCCTCCACGCTCCCCAAATCCGCTCCAGTTCCGCCGCAGCCGTCGATGACGACAACCGAAACTTGAACCGCTGGTCCTTGTCATCTTCTCCATCCACCCGCCGACAGAGTATAGATAGTGTCGCGCTACACGCTCAAGTCAGCGCCCAGTATCAGTCGCTGGCCTCGGCTGCACGGCCGGCCGGTTCACCTTCGAGGAAGCTTCAAAAGAAGGCTAAACCCGCCACATCTCCCGGGCTAAGCCGCGTTCGTCGCACGTCGCCCTCCCCGGTCTCGATCCCGATCCCGCCGCTCACCAGTCTTCCGCCCATAGTCTCACTGCCGTCCCTCGAGGCAGAGGTATCCACGCCGCGAGCGTCGCCAGCTGCCGATGCATATCCGCCCAGGCGTGACAGCCTACTGATTAAGCCTTATGAAAATTCCGGTTCGCGCTCTACATCGGCCAGTGACAGGAACAGCAACAACGCGGACGGACCCGCTTCGAATGGGAGGAGGACCAGCGGCGTCGAGATGATGTACGTCGAGAGGAACGGGGGCGGTATGCCGCAGCAGCCGCAGCAGTCACCGCCTCACCAGAATGGTCACTCAAGGAGTCATTCACACACAAATGGAAGCAGTGACACCTTGACATCGCGTGGGAGCAAAGACCGGTCGAGCAAACAGCCCTCACAAAAGGCCATGCTCTCCCAAGCGTTGGAGAAGGCCAACGCAGCGGTGCAGCTTGACAATTCCAGGAATTTCGTGGCTGCAAGATTGGCCTACTCGGAGGCCTGTGATCTGCTGCACCAGGTTCTCATGCGGACGAATGGCGAGGACGATAGAAAGAAACTGGAGGCGATAGTATGCCCACCCCCGCCCTGTTACCCGCCTACTTCGCCAAGACGCGGCCCCCCTCCCCCCTGGCAGACTTAGAGCTACTAACGACTTGCTTCTCGATCTCAGAGTAAAACGTACACGACGCGTATAGAAGAGCTAGATGACATCCTTCCCAGAGAGAAAGCCACGCCACCCCGACGACCAAGCCGAAGTCAGAACGATGGTCTGTTTGGGGTTCCCAACGATACAGATGACGAGTCGGCCATGATGTCCACGGCATCATCAGCCTATTCGAAAACTTCATCCCATCAAAGAGAGCCTAGCGGCTCCAGGCCAGCCAACAACATACCTCTGAACCCCACGAAGTTCGGATCCTTCTCCAGCAGCCAGTTCTCGCCCCAATCGGCTTATCAACCACCGCAAAGGAAGTTGTCAAATGCGAGCGATCTAGGTCTTATGCCTCCTCCATTGTCTCCTCGTCGACCACCGTCACCCGGAAGGCAAACAGGAATGGTTACCCCCGACGCCCCGTTCAGAGCAGACTTTTCCATGGCAGCCACTCGGCTTGCTCCGCCACCGCAATCGGATGATAGCTCTTACGCCAGAGGACACACCCGAGCTGGCAGTCATGAGTCCGTATCATGGCTGGACCCGATCGACGAGTCGGGAGACTCCAACGCTCCGTCCTCAAATCACTCCAGGTCATCTTCGATGGGCCTACGGAGAAGGCATCTCCGGACCCGTAGCGGGGGAACAGAGGCCGAGTTTGACGCCGCACTGGACGACGCCATCGAGGCCGCATATGACGATGGCTATGACGTTGTTGACGATAAGAAATCCTTCGATGAAGGAGACGATGTGGTCGCTCGGGCACTTCGGAGAGTCGAGCTGGCCAAAGAACGCGTCAGAGAATCAGAGAGAGAAGCGCTGCAACTCGCAAATGATCGGGAGAAGAGGCTACGAGAGCAGCTGCAGGCGGAAGACGATGACGAACCCGGCGATTTCCTGGATGCAAACGACTCTGACGAGGAGGAACGCATCCTGGAGGAGATGACAAAAGGATATATCATTGAGGACTTTTCATTGGGTCCTGGGAGTAGGATGCGACCCAACATGCCATGGGCGTCGGATTCTAGCGAAGGCACGAGCCGGACATGGCACACTTCTACGGGATCCAACCCTCAAACTGCATCGACGACACTCACGACGGTTAGCGAGGGCGCTCGTCTGTCCAACGGTGACCGGCCGAAAACTTCGCAGGCGCCATTGCCGCCGCCGACGCAGGCGCTTCCCCAACTTCCTCTACAGAGGCCTGGTTCATCAGGTAGCCGCCTGAGCGAGGTCAAGACCAACGACAGCGTACGTAACCGCCGGCTATCGGGTCAGAATCCGAAGCAACTCAAGATAGAGACTTCAAGAAACCCGTCGGTGTCAGGGCCTCACACCGGTGGGACAATGTACATTGCCGAGACGCCCATCACACAAGCTCCGCCTCTCCCCAAGACAGCGGGCTACATTGCCCAGCAGAGACAGGCTCTCAACGCGGGCGCTGCCAGATACAAGCAGACTCCCTCTCCAACGCCACCAGTACCCCAAACTCAGGAGAACGACACGGCAAAACAACCTGGCCTCAGGAAGAATTATTCTTCGAGCAGCCTGAAGAGCATGAGCCAGCGGGGCCGGAATCTGTCGATAGCGGGGTTGGAAGAGTCAGACATGAGCCCTGGCACGCCACTTAGCAACCAGTTTGGATCTACACAACGACCTGCCGTGCCGAACCTGCCGACGCCCATCGCGGCTGCGTTCAAGGATCGGATAACTAGCGGAGGCGCAGGAGGTCTGTACCTCTTTGACGGAGCCATCAACGACGGCCACCTCAGCCCCGCCGAGTCTCCCACTTCGGTGGTAACTGCCGGAGGGATACCGGACGCCCCAGTGCCCCTGGAGCCCTGCCCGAAAGGGACGATGCTGCGGCCGTTCTGGCTGATGCGTTGCCTGTTCCAGACGCTTGCACACCCGCGCGGTGGCTACTTGTCTAATAAACTGTTTGTGCCGCGTGATGTGTGGAAGGTCAAGGGCGTCAAGCTCAAGAACGTCGAGGATAAGATCAGCAATTGCGACCTGTTGACGGCTGCGCTGCAGAAGCTCGGGCGGGTCGACACGTGCGATGCAGACGCGATGCTTGAGGAGATGCAAAGCCTCGAGAGCATCTTTGAGCAGGTTCAGGCTAATTTGACACGCCGCCTCGGCAACAGTGAGGTCGGTGTCCAGTCAATGGCAGCACTGTTCCGTGATGGCGCCAATGGCTCCGCCGCGGGTGCTGGTGGTAATCTCGACCCAGAGTCTGCAGGTTCCGTACCGCGTTCCGCCAGCGTCTCGGGCAAGTCGAGCTTTTCGTGGCGTCGGCTGAGGTCCAAGAATTCGACACCTGGGCTCAATGCAGGGCCCGGAGGTTTCAGGAAAGAAAGCCCGGCGACGATGATGATGGATTCAGCCTTTGGGAGCAATGGCGGTAGCAGCGGAATCAACGGCGTCTCCAGCCTGCCCATGACGAGCCAGCCGACCAGCCGACCCAGCAAGCGCGACCTCAGCGCTGTTCAGTTTACGGGTCCGAACGCAGCTTACATGGCCAGCCTGGCGAAGCTCTTTGATGCTGCGCAGGCTATTGGTAAGTTTTATCAAGCTGCGTTGTGCTTTGGTTCGATGCTTCTTCTTGTATGCTGACCACTTTTCAACACGAAAATAGACCAAATCGCACGCCAAGTCGAAGACCCGGGCCTCAGGCATGCAGACAAGACTCAAGTCGGGCTGGAACTTTGCACGCGTCACGCCGCCGAGTTCTTTGCTTTCTACATCTGCCGGTTCGTTCTGACGGACTTGACTATCCTGCTGGACAAATTTGTCAAGCGAGGGAGCGAGTGGGTGCTGGTGTGAAGTTTTTTGTTACTTGCAACACCACCACCGTTTGTTCATCTTTTCATTCTTATATATATCTTGACTTTATCGGTTTGGTTATATATGTACAGCTCGGCTTCTTTTGCTTGTGTTGCCACATTTTTCTTAAAACCGACTCCCCGTTAATGTTCATTGTCACTTAGTTGTCCTTTTTTTTTCTTCTTGTCTCCTGCTTTTGTTTTCTTGATACTGGCGTTTGCTGGACTCAAGGTACTGATCCTTGGTAGGACTGGGTTTGGTGTTTTTGGGGTTTGTCCCCCCCTTCATTTTGAGAAGGGGATGGTGGTTTTGAAGCTTCGGCCACCTTTTTTATGTGTTCATATATAAAAAAAAAGATACCACATTCGCTAGGCTTGGTCGGTTGCTGTTTTTCGTTGGGTATTTTTCATGGGGGTTTCTTTATATCTAGGCGAGGGATGAAGACGAACTAAATCAGCGCGGAGCAGAGATTTTTCTTTTGGATAGTTTCTTTTTCTTTTTGTCTGGAATAATTGAGACATGTGTATGTCGATCGGCTTGGGGATTTTCCCTTCAAAGCCAACCGACACACACCCTCCTGGTGTTTCAGCATGCTTGAAAAAGTCTTGAATAGGTATCAAAGCTATTTAAACAACGACTTGTTGTGAACATATGGATGGTGCCTTATTTGTCGTGATCTTCTGTATGGTCTAGTCTAGATTTAGTAGGATCCGGAAAAGTTTTCATCGTATATACTTTGTTTAGCACTCACCCGACGTCTTATAATATCGACTGTCGGCATCAAGAACCCTTGCCCAAGTCTATTCAAAACAGTAGTATTATTACAAAAAAAATATACACATGACAATGATGCTTTTCTTCTTTTGTTTTCTCTTTGCCATTTTTTTTTTGTACATGGACCACCGCAAAAACATCCCCCTCTTCACCTCTCGAGAAACTTTTGGAAAGACGAGTGCTCGATGGTGACGTTGCCAATGGCCCGAAGCTTCTTCCTGCCCTCCTTTTGCTTCTCGAGCAGCTTGCGGCGACGGCTTGGGTCGGCGGCGTGCAGCTTGGCTGTGACGTCCTTGCGGAAGGGTTTGATGGTCTCTCGGGCGATGATGCGTTTGCCGACCGCCGCTTGGATGACGACCTCTGTTTGTTTTTTTTTTTTGAGCGAGTTGGGTTTTTCGTTAGTTGAAGGGGTTTACATGTGCAGATGGATGTTCCAGCTAGGCCAGTGACTAAGAAAAAAAAAAAAAAAAAAAAAAACTCACCAAACATTTGCCGATCGACGTGCTCCTTGAACTTGGTGACCCACTTCCTCCCCAGCCTCTCGACCTGGCTCGTGTGCACAACGCGGCAGATGGCGTCGACGGGGACCTTGTTGACCAACAGGTTGAGCTTGACGAGGTCGCTCCTCCGCCAGCCGGCGTCCTCGTAGTCGAGCGTCGCATAACCCCTGCTGGCGCCCTTGAGCTTGCCAAAGAGGTCGTCGACCAGGGCCATGGAGGGCAGGGCGTACTTGACAATGACCTGCTGCGCGCCAAAGAACTCGATGCTCTCCTGCTCGCCGCGGCTGTCCTCGCACAGCTTGATGATGCGGCCCAGGTACTCCTCGGGCACGGCGATGGTGGCCGCGACAAAGGGCTCGTAGAAGCCCTCGATCTTGCCGTGGTGCTCCGACATGTCCGGGAATTGGGTCGGGTTGGTGATGATGGTCGACTTGCCGTCCCTCCACTGCACCTTGGTCGGCACGGCGGGCTCCGTCAGCATGATGCTTGCGCCGTGCTCCTGTCGCAGCCTGTCCTGGAAGACTGAGCAGTGCAGGGAGCCCAGGAAGCCCAGGCGCCAGCCCGCGCCGAGGGCCTCGGAGAAGTCCTTCTGCAGCGTCACGCTGCGGTCGTTGAGCGTCAGCTGCGTGATGCTGTCGGCGAGCCGCTGGTAGTCCGACTGGTCCGTGGGGAACGCCGCCACAAACACCATGGGCTTGGGCTCCTCGAAGCCTGGGTACGGCTCCACGACGCCCTCGCTGCCCTGGAACGTAAAAGTGTCGCCGATCTTGGCGTCCTGGATCCGCTTCATGCCGGGGCTGAACGAAAGGTAGCCGACCTGGCCCGGGCGGAGGGCCGTCTGCGGCGTCGGGTGCGGGTACTGGATCCCCACCTCACCGACCGTGTAGCGGTTCCCCGTGGCTAGAGATACGACGTTGTCGCCCGGCCTCACGGTGCCGTTGAAGATGCGTACCAGGAGCACGACGCCTCTGAAGGTATCGTACCACGAGTCCACGAGCAGCAGGCGCAATGGCGCATCCGGGTCTCCAGTCGGGTGGGGAATCTGCTCGATGACGGCCGGCAGCACCTTTTCGACGTTGGTCCCAGCCTTGGCACTTACCAGGACGGCACCTGTCCCATCTTCAGCGACGTCGAGCTCGAACGTGTCCCGCAGCTGCTTCAGGGCCCTTTCCGGATCCGCAGTGGGCAGGTCGATTTTGTTGACGACGGGGACCAAGGTCAGGCCCTCGGCAAAAGCCAGGTAGAAGTTGGCGACCGTCTGTGCCTGCACGCCCTGGGAGGCGTCAACGAGGAGCAGGGCGCCGCCGCAGCTGGCGTAGGAGCGCGTGACCTCGGCCCTAAAGTCGACGTGGCCCGGGGTGTCGACGAGGTGCAGCAGGTAGTCCTCGCCACGGTAGCGGTACAGCATGGTGCAGGTCTGGGCCTTGACGGTGATGCCGCGCTCTCGCTCGACGTCGAGCTTGTCGAGAATCTGTTTGTTCTCATCGCTGGCCGAGATGGTGCCCGTGAGCTCGAGCAGACGATCGCTGAGGGTGCTCTTGCCGTGGTCGACGTGGGCGATGACGCAAAAGTTGCGGTAGCGCTCGATGGGGATGGCGGCGATGCGCTGCTCGAGGTCCGTCATGGGCGCGCTGCTGTGGTGGCTGCTGCTGCTGCGGGCCTGCGGTATCCTGTCATAGCGGCCGGAGCCTAGGGTAGACCGTGGCAGGTGAAGTATGGCATTGCGCGGCGGTAGTCTTGACAGGAGACGAGGTCGGCTTGGTGAGCTGCGACTGTTGCTGCTGGTATTATAGAGTCGTGCGGGATGGGAGAGGGCAGGCCGCCGGGGCAGCCGCACGCGCACACATTGTGGCGTGAGCCCTTTGCAGCAGCTCATCCAGTCGATGCTGCGTGGATTTTGAGCTTGTCTTTTGTTCTAGGTGGTATTGTAGAATGTTGGAGGCATCGTCATGAGGGCCAGCTATCGATAGAATGCATCTCAAGTAGACCAGGTAGGAAGCAGTGTAGTCCAGAACAATTCGGTAGACCCACGCGTCGCTCTGATTCGTCTCGCGACTTTTTTTTCTGGGTCTGGAGGCGCGATAAGCTCTTATCCTCCATTCATCTTGTGCCAACGCCCCACTTTTGGGTCTGTTTAGTTTGGAGATCTGCTTTCAAGGTATAGAACCTATCCAATGCAGTCAGTACCTTGCCTTGCTTGCCTCTCTAAAACCCACAGCACGACCTTTTGCAAGAGGGGAACCTTGGTTGGTTATAGACAGAATCGCAAGATTTTTTGATTTGTTTTGGAGTATCTTGAGTACTCAATAGATATTTGAAGCAATCGACTTTTCTGCGAAATCCCCAATCAGTATGACGATAACTGCAAACTACATTATCCCCAAATGTGCTATCTAGTAAGCCAAACAAAAAGCACGTAGGTATAGCCCAACTTTGACTAGGGAGGTATCATATAAAGCTCTTTATCGTTCCCCCCAGACATAAACGTGTCGAATCGTGTTCAGGCAGAAATTAAGAGCCGCAGAAGCAAGGAAAATAAAAAAAGCAAATCATAACCAATGAAACCCATGCCTGTACCGGTCTATAACGTGTTGAACTGTGTGCAATGTGGTAACTCATAGCAGAGCAGAGATCGTGTGT
This sequence comes from Pyricularia pennisetigena, assembly GCF_004337985.1. Classification (NCBI taxonomy): domain Eukaryota; kingdom Fungi; phylum Ascomycota; class Sordariomycetes; order Magnaporthales; family Pyriculariaceae; genus Pyricularia; species Pyricularia pennisetigena. The sequence goes on from NC_043744.1 coordinate 5,728,058, forward strand.
GACAAGAAGGAATGAATCGTGGGAATAGTGACAAAGGAAAATTCAAGCCAGCCCTGAAACTCCAAATCCCCGAAATCAAGCGAAAAGAAATGGCAGCGAGTTGGTTCATTTCTTGCTCCCCTTCTTGACAAACTGCTTCAGCAACTGCTCGCCAGCAAGGCCCATTAGCGCATTCTTGCCGGCGCTACCGCCGCCGCCGCCACTCTTCTTTCCGCTACCGCCACCTCCGTTCTTGTTGTTGACGCCGGCCATGAAGCCAGCCCCGAGCGCCGACGTGGCGACCTTGCCCGCCTTGGCCGCGTTCCACTGCCCGCGCTGGCTCGCCGCCGCCATGGCGCCCGCTTCAAAAGCCGCCATGCCGACCTGCTTCCATGGCAGCTTGCTCAGCGCCTCCGTGATATCCTTGGTGGTTTTGCTGCGGTTCAGACCAGGCCTCGCTCCCGCCGCCGCTGCTGCTGCACCGCCCGCCGCTCCGTATGCGGCCGCGTCGCTCCCACGGCCCTTTTCGCGCGTGGTCGCCGAGCGGCGCAGGTCCGGACCCCCACCGGCCCGAGGGGGGTAACGGTCTCGGTCTCCGCGGTCGCGGTCATAGCGGTCGCCTCCTCCGCCGCGGCCTGCCGAGTCGCGATAGCGGTCCGAATTGTAGTCGCGATCCGAGTTGTGGTATCTGGCGTCGCGGTCACGATCAGAGTAGCGTGGCCTGTCGCGGTCGCGGTCGCGGTCGTGGTCCCGGTCCCGGTCCCGGTCCCGGTCCGAGTACCGAGGGCGATCTCTCTCGCGGTCACGGTCCCGATCCCTGTTGTCATAGCCGTAATCCCTGGGGCTGGAACGACGGTCTCTTGGGTGGTCGTCGTAGCGGGGCCTATGGTCGTCGAATGAGTTGCGGCGACGGGGCCGGTCATACGAGTCCCTGCCCCCTCCCCGAGCCGTCTCCGAGTATCTCGGAGGTGGGTAGTCGTACTCCCGAGACATTGTGTATCTGGGTGGTTTATGTAGCTGTGTGTCGTATATATGTGTGTGTCACGGACTCTATGGCGTTGAATGCAGACCAAAGAAGACTAGGTAATAGACACCAAAAAGTCGGTGTCGGGGTCTCTAATAAATATGTCGCTCAAGGAAAGAAATGATGCGGCAAAAAAAAAAAAAAAAACAATGCTAATGATGTGGAAAGGTGTTCGTTTTCTATCGTTTCTGTCGTCTCTGTCGTCTCTGTCTCTCTCTAATGTCGTTGTATGCAGTGCTGGATCCTCTCTCCTGGGTCAGGACAGGCTTGTTGTGTTTAAGGCGGAGAAATTGGGCGTATAAACGATAGTGTGGGCTGATGGGAATGATGAAATGACGATGGAAAAAGAACAGGGCAGCGAACGGGATCACGGCAAACCTTTAAAACGGAGCAACTTAGTTTAACTCAGCGTAGCACTCCCTCCTCTCACAGGGTACCGAAGCCAAGGGAAGTGGGCCAGGGTTGCCTTGAGCTTGCAGCGTACGGTGTGTGAGACTGGTCGATCACCTGGCCACAGCAGGCGCCAACAAGCAGTTGCTCACAGCGGGAACGAAAGGGCCATCAGGTATAAAGAGAAAGAGTGAAATAAATACAACACTACAGCAAAAACCTCGCACGTGCTAATCCTGGCCAGGCGGACGAGACGGTTCCGAAAACGTCGCGGAAGTCGGGTCAGCCGATAGGAATAGGTGGTGTGAGCTATTACTTCTTTTCTTTCTCTCCTCTTCCTTTGTCTGTAAAGCCAGCCCAGATCTTGTCTGCAACAGCCAAGCAGTAATCCATAACGTTGCAAAAGATAAACGGACAAGAGCCAGGGTCTATCTCAGGCTGTCGTTCTTAACAGTACATAAGTGTAGAAGAAAAGAAAGTTTCGCCACACCGCACATCTGGTTGCGTGGTAGTGGGGAACTTCGGCATCTTCTTTCTTCTTTCTCCATGCACAATGCCACCTGCAGTGATGATTGACAGGCAGTACATCAAAAGCTCGTTCAAATTGATCGATTTGATTGAACGGCCATGGGTGCAATCGCAGTGTGACGCTCGGGCAAATCCGGCCCACTTGTCCCACATCACCGTATCCAAAACCGGTATTTGAGGCCGCCCTATTCTTCAGGATACCCAGACTTTTCCAGACTAACCAAGTAGGACCCCCATTTGGGTCTGGAGGGCTCCCGATGCGGGTGGTGGCCTCTCTGACAGCTGCGCTGGTCCGCTGCGGGAGACCCGGCAGTGGGCGGTGACACACTGGCAAACAGGACAGGCACACAGGGCACACTCGGTAATACTGCCTAGGCAGTCAAACGGTGGTGATTCATAAATTTTGGAGACCCCGAGATTTTCCAGATCTCGCCCAACAATCAGTCAGGTTGGGTAGACTTGATCGATTTCATCATAGTGTCTAGCCGTGGGGACACGTCTTAGCATAGTTGCAGCACTAATGTACTGCAGTAGTAGTTCCAGTAGCTTGAGAACAACGAACCGCCAACACATTAGCAACTACTGTAGACTAGGCAGTAGGTATACACTGACTGGCTCGACGTGAATACGGCGGATTGGGTTTTTCTTGGGATGCCTTTTTTTTCTGCCCATTAGGCACAAGGGCAGCTCGGATACCATAGGCTGAACAGACTAGGACGACAAGCAAAACGCCGCCCTATCACCGACGAGACACACCCAGAGGTAAGCCTCCTAGTGCGCGGCCTCGATGCCATTGGCAATTAAGCTAGCCCAGTCAAGCGCCATCCCGTTGAGAAAGCTGCATCTCCTATGCATCCGGTCTGCATAGCTGGTGTGATTCAGCTGCAGGGCTCTCGCCAAAAGCGTGGCCTGGTCCGTCCGTTCTTGTGATGTGAAATATTCCGAGAGTTGCCGCTGGGTGGTGTGTGGAACTCGCCACAGGCCTCCCCGAGGCACCGCCACGATTTTTTTTTTTTTTTTTTTTTTTTTTTTTTTTTTTACTGCTGCACGTACGGTAGGCTAGGCTGGTGCGACCGTTTTGACCAAAATGGAGAAATTAGGTCCCTTGACTTATCCCCAGGCAAATATTCGCAAAGACGGTGTGCACGTGTCAGCGCAAAATAATTGGATTGCGCCAACCTCCAAGTCCAGCGGAGTAAGAGAGATCGTGTTGACTAACAACCAACGCACAAAGGAACCACTCACGGAAATTGAGAGGGGTATTGAGGCCATTCACTGCACCAAGTGGTATGTCACGTGTTTTTCTCGAGACGATAACCGCCATACATTCAAACATCGACTGCTCAGGTGCGACCAATGATTCCCTGAATTTACTACACACACAGTTTCCCGTAGATGCAGGATTTTGTCGTTAGATGAAAGATGGTAATCGAAATATTGAAAAGGACGGATCTTGAGTCGATCTTTTGGACTTCAGTTGGTCGTACGGAAGATCATCTGTCTAGTCAAAGATTGAGCAGATGATAAAAGAGGTGCAGTAATCGATGGGGAAAGCTAAATATCTGCATTACAATGCAGGTTCATTCTGCCCAACGACACAACCATCAATACAGACAACAAAGGTGGTGCATGATTGAATCTTTGCGCCCCTCTTCTGGCATCTGTTGAAATTTCATTCATTGATCGACGCCCAACACCAAAAGAAACATCTCCGCCCACCAGACTATTTCGTCTCACATTGACAACCCCTCCATCATCACATCAACACGCCCAATATCCACTCGGAAGTCATAACAACCCGAGACAAACCTGCACAAACCCCAACAACAGTCCAGTGCGGTAACAGCTGTCAGCAACAACATAAAAAGACAAAAATAAAAGATTAAGAAAATGACAGCCGCTCTCGTGCTCGAGAACGCTCAATGGAGCCCACCCGGCCCCGACGGACGCATGATGGTCGGCTGGCTCGACGTGGCGACGTCGCAGACCCGATGCGCCCTCTTCGAGCCCACATCGGCGTCGCCCGCCGAGGTGGAGCCCATAATCGTCAAGGCCCAGCAGAGGCTCCCGTGTCTGGGCGGCCCATCCCGGCCCGAGGAGGCACAAACCTTCCGTCTCGCCGGCATCTCGCGCCTGGGATCGGAAATCGGCCTGCTGTATAACTGCACCCAGCAACCCGTCACACTACGCGATTACATCACCACTCGGCCCAAGCCCGACAGAAGAGACAGGCTACGACTCGCCCTGGCCGTCGCCACCAAGGTGCGCTCGCTCGAGGTCCACTTTGACTTGAGGCATCCGGACCTCAGGGCCGAGAGCTTTGTGTTTATCCGGGACGTCTTTAGGCCGGCGGCCACGAACGGCGGCGACAACGGCAACAACAGGGCCACCATCAACGGCAACGACGGCAGGGACGTAGACCTCAGCCGGCCCTTCATCCTAGATTGGTCCCGCCGCCCTACGCAGCAAAGCATATACCAGCACCCGCGGTTCCGACCGCCCGGCGAGCGCCCGAACCGCGAGTGGACCTACCAGGTCTTTGCGCTGCTCATGATCCTGAGCGAGATCGCGGCTTGGGACTCACTTGCCACGCGCTTTTCCAGCTCCACGACCCCCGCGGCGCTGCAGGCGGCCAAGGAGGAGCGCTTCCACCTGCTGAAAACGGGCGCGTGGCAAGTGTTTCCCTGGGCCTGCACTCAGCTCGAGCAAAACATGGAAAAGCTGGAGCAGTACGACAGGTGGCACGTCAAGAGGTTTTACGACATGTTGTGCGACAAGCTGCAGACGCAGGTCGCCGACGCCGGGCTGGGAGAGAGCATCATGACCATGGCATGAAGAGTTTATTTCCTCGAGGTGGAAAGCGATTTGTTATGCATGCAAAAGCATAAACAAGAAGAAGAAAAAGCATGCAGAGGAGAAAAAAAAAAAAACTGTTGCAACGACTGAATTGGGTTCTCCCCTCGTTTGCAGAAATCTTTTTTTTTTTTTTTTTTTTTTTTTTTTTTTTTTTTTTTGCGCAGAGGCTTCTCACTATTGTTCACTAGTCTTACTGGAGATTAGAGATTGGACCCCGATCATCTGTTTTTGTCGCATTGATGATTGGATCATCGCAGCCTTCACAGTCGCGCCGCGGTCAGTTGTGGCTTGGGCCGTCCTCCGCTGGCGTAGCTGCCTGGATCTGCAGTGCACTGCGCCGCCCCTGCATACGTACCGCCAGGGTTTTGCGTGCCGTGCCTAGATTCTGACGACATGAAAACACTCAGTATTATTTATGTCCAACATCCTGACCGATGGACCAGTCGGCGGCAGCATCACTCATGTCTTGTTCTGCGCGGCATCTCAAACAAAGCAGGGCATTGATTGATTGGATTGAAATTAATTTGGAACACAGCGTGCCAACAAGCCACCAGACTAAGTGGCGGTTAGCACGATGCTCCCTATTTCAGAAACAAAAACACAAAGGCGATGCGGTGCACATGTGATGGGTGTCGGGCGTCGGTTGTCAGTTTGTCCATGTCCAGGGCTTGCAAGGACAAGGTGACAGGCAGGTTGGCAAGCCTGGGCACCAAGACCATTCGCAGATTAATATCCGTAGAGAATTGTCACCTAGCGTCAACATCAGCTGCATCAGCTGGTTCAGTAAACAAGGACTATGCAATCAAATACAAATGAGCGAGCGCACACACAAACACAAGACCCTTGCCAACTTTGCCATACCTGCCGCGTCTCATAGTTGCTTGTTCATTTGCCAATCAAAGTCCAACAGTGGGCTTTCGGGATGGATCCTCCCACACGGGAAAAGCAATGATCAGCCTTCCCTGGCAATAGACCCGGAGGCAAACTCGCCAACCAGGACCCATCGCTCCTGACTAGGAACTACGGTGCCAGTTCCCCTTGATCCAAGTCCCGCCTCAACCCCTGAAAATACGAGCTTTTTCGGCACTGCGTCAGTGGACCTCCCCATATTTACACGTGACGTAGTATAGGTCGAGACTCCCTAAATGTTCGGCCATCTCGTTCCATTCCATCAACTCCGCCGCCCTCGCACCTTCAGCCTTCGCCTCACTCTCTTTGCTATTCTTGGGTGACCTACGCCTTTGGGATTTTGTTTAGAGAAATCAGACACTCTTTTACTTTTTTTTCTTCTTCTTTTTTCCCCTCTTTGCATTAGTCACTGGCTTTCCCAGTCACACAAATTCTTTGTCACTCCTTCAGACTAAAGTCGAACTTTTTTTTCGCAGTCAATAAAAGGAAGGGTTTCCCGACTTCCTCATCCATAACTTATTTATCCCGACTTGTCTCTACAGACGCACTCCAGATTCGAGCCTCTAGCAACAACAAAATGCGTGTCTCATTTTCCCTTTTCACCGCCCTTGCGGCCGTTGCCGCTGCAGAGAACTACCTGGGTTTCAACTCGGGCTCAACAAAGGCCGACTACTCTGTCAAGGTCAAGGCCGATTTCTTGCAAGAGTTCAAGACGGCACAGAACCTCGAGGGTGCCCCCGGCGTCTTCAACGCCGTCCGTCTGTACACCAATATCCAGGGCGGTACCCAGGACGATCCCATCTCAGCCTTTGAGGCCGCCATCGAGACCAAGACCAAGATCCTGCTCGGCATCTGGACCTCGGGCACCAACTCGATCGAGAAGGAGCTGAACGCTCTGCAAAAGGCCGTCAAGCAATACGGCAGCAAATTCACCGACCTCGTCATCGGTATCTCGATCGGATCCGAGGATCTCTACCGCAACTCGGTGACTGGTGTGGCCAACAAGGCTGGCGTTGGTGCTCAGCCCGACCAGCTGGTTGCCTTCATCGGCGACTTCAAGAAGGCCTTCAAGGACACTGCCCTTGGAAAGACCCCGGTCGGCCACGTCGACACCTGGGACGTCTGGCCCAACGCGACCAACAAGGCCGTCCTTGACGCCATCGACTGGGTTGGTGTCGACGAGTACCCTTACTACGAGAACGGCAAGGGCAACAACATCAAGAACAGTGGCAACCTGTTCGACAAGGCCTACAACGCCACCATCCAGGCCGCCGGCGGCAAGGCCGTCTGGGTCACCGAGACCGGCTGGCCCTCGAGCGGTCCCAACTGGGACCAGGCCGTTCCCTCAATCGAGAACGCCAAGTACTACTGGCAGGAGATTGGCTGCCGTCAGCTGTTCAACAAGGTTCCCACCTTCTGGTACAACCTCCGCGATAGCAACCCCGACAACAAGCAGCAGTTCGCCATCACCAAGGACCTATCCACCAAGCCCCTCTTCGACCTCAAGTGCCCGACCACCTTCGACACCGACAAGCAGCGCCAGGCCAACAGTGCCAGCAGCGGTGGCAACAGCAGCACTGGCAACAGCAGCGGTGGCAACAGCACTGCTGGCAACAGCTCCAGCACCCCCAGCACCGCCAGCGGCTCCTCCAACTCTGGAAGCAACACCAACCCCTCTGCTGCCGGCTCCACCTCCAAGGCTCCCAGCAGCGCTGCTGGTATCATTGAGGTTCTTCCCGTCGCCGCCTACGCTGGTCTTGCTGTCATTGGTGGTGCGCTTGCCATGTACTAAGCGAAGATGCTTTGTTTTTTTTTTATACCCATAGTCTATTGGTGGCCAGTTTGTCAAATGTTTTTTTTTGTTTGAATAATAAAAGAGCAGATAAAAGATTCTAGTTCTATTTGGGCTGGGCTTTTATTTGCAGACCTGTTTTTTTTTTAAAAAAAAAAAATACTAGGGCTCCCAAATGGTTCTCTTATCCAGCCACAATAGACCTCGCATCGAAATTTCGAGGTCTTCGTGGGGAAATGACCACACAGTAACACAAAATAATAACCTCCCGTATTCTCGCGCTTGTGAACCTACCTAACTTAATTTTGCTGTACAACAACGACTCTCTTCCCTGCTGTCATGTGGCAGGTTTGCATTTGACAGTGGATCGGATCGATCTTCGTTCTGATCTTTCGGAAATATGTCAAAGCAAATCCATGTTGAATATTCCCAAACAGGTGATGGCGCGTTTCAAGATGCATATTGGCATATTGTTATCAGGCTAATTTTAGCATCAGACAGTGACATGAGTAAAAGTCAAACACGCAAGGACACAAAACGCTGTGTGCGACGTTGGCCTTCGCCTCGACTGTAATATAAACCCAAACTTCGACGAACAAACTACTGCTGCATCTGTTTGGGAACATTGACACCAAGCAATTAGACATCTGGAGCAATATACACAGGGTGGAGCAAACCAGCAGAAGCAAAAAATCAAAAACAAATGCCCGCACCCAGGATCGAACTAAGGACCTCATCATGTCGTCGTTATACGAGTGATGCGCTCTACCACTGAGCTATACGGGCATTGTTGAAAGATGATTGAGATGTTCTCTCTATAATCCTGAGACCGTCCTATGCTGCTCCATCATCCCCAGTTCGTTCTTGGGCCTCCAGCTCTCATCAGTCTCGCAAATATTACGATGGGCACAGATCAAGTGAGCAGTTATGGATGGTACCTACTGATCAAAAGACACGTCTCATGGCTTAAAATTGCGTTCATGTCGGGGGTTTTCTGATCCCAAGTCCGAAGAGGGTTCCCTGTTTCATTGTCCCCTGCAGGCCTATTTTGTTGGTCGACAGCAAGCACTCCAAGTATTCGCCTAAACCGTTCTGTAGTGCTGTCCCGACGGCTACCGATCCACCGATCGTCAGCTTCCTTCCCTGCACTAAACCCGCCCAAATTCCGCCTGACGCTCAACCTCACGTGCGCAGAACCCCCGGCCCTTTTTTTTTTTTTTTTCTTTTTTCTGCGCTTGGCATACCCTCCCCCGATGGCCTTGGATATTTGACCTGTCCTTGGCCGCAAAGTGGCTGCAACTGTCAGACACATCTGCCCCTCTTCACGCCGGCGCGGTCGGGTCGGCGGGGCGCGAGGGTCTGTAGGTGGCGAGACCGGCGGTGGGTGGTGGCGACGCTGTGCCAATGCTGCTCTTGCGTGTATGCCACGGCAGCGGGAGATGGCGTCGCGGCAGCCGGCGCGAGAGGGTAGGTTGGTGACCAGTATTTGTTCTTGGAACTACATGTGCAGCGCAACTAGTGAGCAAGCTCGACGCTTCTGAAGTGGTCGTAGTGAGATACCGGGGATGGCTGCAGACTTACACCCAGCGTCGACTTGGCGATACTCTGTACTCTGTACTATGTTCCAGCCTGGCTGTGGCACAGCTATCTGTCGTTATGCGGTTGGTTTGGTATACTTGGGCGAAGTGAGCTGACCAGACCTGTATTTGCCCGAGAGGTTGTACTTCTCTCTTCATCCTTTTGGGCTGCGACTTCCGGATGGAGACCATAGAGACATTCTGCACCGATGGTCCAAGTCCAAGTACCGGCATACGATGCAAGGCCGGTGGCCGGCTGAACTCACACAACCCGGCTGTTAATATGTCCGGGTACGCTGAGTGGATTCACTGTGATTCTTCATGTTAACTCGGCGATATGATAACCTTCTTTTATCGCGGATGCCAGTAACTCCCACTTGCAGGCCTGCATCTGGCTGTAGAAACGAAACGACATTCGCACCGAAACCCCAAAAAAGATCCATCCCTTGGAATCGAGAGACTGGGCATAGTTGCAAACCAGCCTATAATGCAATACCACATCCCATACACTTTTTTTTTTTTCAAGTATGATTCCTTCTCATCAAACTTGTCCAATGTTGTTGTTCGTTTCCTTCCACAACCCTTGCTTTTTTTTTCTTCTTCACATCACCGAAATAACCCGCCGCTTCTCCTTTCTACCCCCAATTTCTCAGAAAGCCCTCATCCGTCCATATTGCTGTACCCGCTCGGGCAAATAAATAAAATCCCTCGAATCGGCAATTGGCCCCGTGGTCTGCGGCGGCGTTTCGGCCCGCGCCGGTTCCCGCCGCACCCTGTCCCGGTGCCACCAGCAGCCGCCAAGAACCATGGCCACGAGCGCCACGGCGCCGATCGACACGCCCACGGCGAGCGGGACGACACCGGACGGGTCGCTTTCGTGGCTCGGCTCCTGGTTCCGGTCGTTGTTGTCCGTGGGGAGAGGTCCCTGGGGGTCGTCCACAGGCAGCGTCTTGGTCACGGTCTCGGCTGGTCCAGAGATTGTAGTTGCCGGCTGGGGGTCGTCGGTGGCGGTGCTGGTGTCTCTGCTACTCTCCACGGTCGATGTTGTTGTCGCTATGCGTTCGTCTGAGACGGTGCCGAGGATGACATAGTCTGGAAGCTCGGGTCCTTGTTGATCAGAAAAAAAAAATCACATTCCCAACCCTCCCCACAGAAAGAGAATTTAACGATTAGAGCGAGGTTAGAAAATGAAATAGAACAACTCACCCCTGATCCTGAAAACATTCGCATCCTCATCATCGCAGTCATCCTTCCTTCCCGGACATGCGTAGTAATCCTCCCTGTCCGCGCCGCACTTCTCGAGCCTCTGGGGATGATACCTCGACTCGCAGTCCTGCGCGCAAAAGTCCCCATTGCGGTTGACGCAGCCGCCCTCCCAGATTTCCGACTTGCCCGTGTCTACGCAGAAGCCGTTGACGAGGCAGCCCTGGCCGCGTCCGCAGCAGGTGCCGTTGACGCCGGCGACCAAACCACCGACCCCCTTGTTCCACTCGCAAGGCCGGATCGGCATCTTGTCGTCCTCGATGGGTCTTCCGCCGGAGAGGTAGCACCGTGCCGGCTCCGCGGTGGCGGCGGGAGTGACGACGACGGCGAGGATAATGGCGAGGGCTAGAAGGAGCATGGCGGGCATACTGATGCTGGCTTGGCTGGTTGCTCGAGACATGAGTTGGTTGGCTCTTTGAGCCAGAGGGTAGAGGAACGATTTGTAAATATTAGATGGGATGGCGCAGCTGGAGGGAATGACGAGGGAGCTATGAGTGATGTGCAGATATAGCCAAGTTGAATTTAGATCAGAGATGGAAGAAGATGGCTCATTTAGTCGCTTTTGGACCTGCTATGTTCTTGTCCTCGGTAGTTCGAGTCTTTGATGGCCTTCAACCCCCGTTGGAGGAAAATAGTAAGGAAGTCAAACGAAAGGGCAAAAAAAAAAAAAAAAAAAAAAAAAAAAAACGTAGGGTCAAGACTGCTCGGAGAAAGTCGACTGGACTGAGCTGATCGGGGTGAACCCAAGGTGATGTGGAACTGAGAGCCCAGGCTCGATACTGTACGTGCCCTGTTCCTGTCTGTTGCCTCTCCGCAAAATCACGGCCAGCTCATGCGAGGAAGCTCCGTTTACTCGTCACACGTCAGGAACCGACCCGCGAGGTTATGATTAGTTTCACCCTCACTTACAACTTGTCTATGTGCTACTTTATCAAGTAGTATCTACGGCAACACATGCACACGGGGGGTTTTTTTTCGGCAGTAGTCCGTAATCATGAAAAAGAAGGTCAAAAGGTCAAGGCGGAGGGAAACACAGTTTTTAGTATCACAGTGCCCTCCCTCATCTATTCGCTACAGCCGCTAGACCCAGCATCAGACAAGACATTCTTTTTAACATCATCTGAGTATCAGCAGTCTGATAGCTGTACATATTGCAGACCCTTAATCTGTCGCAAAAAGCTGCCATGTTCATTTGATTTAGATATCCAGAATCGAGTCGTTATAAACCTGCTTTCTCCCTCATCTCCCAAAGCCCGCGGCTCCTTCTGATCCTGTGTTACCCGACTTTTGTAATACCTCATCGATTGATATGACAGCCCAGGAAACCGAGTCTCCCCTGTGTTGTTCACCAAGGGATTTTTTTCAGCGGCAAACATTCCGCAGGCCGTCAACAGAACAAAAACTGGTTCCAAAGCATGTTACACTGTCAAGTCGTTTGTGCGTGACCGAAAACAACAACTAAAGGTGCTTATCTTGTGTTCTTATTCACTCTCGTTTTCGTAACACGTATGAATTCACAGTTGGGTTTAAACATAAATGTCGTCGTCTTGAGCATTATTACAGTTAGCACTTGATATAGACTCTATTTTAGATCATGATTTGTTTCCCTTTTGTTGTGACGCTCTCCCGTCTACCCCTTGAAAAAATCGCGTCCTTGTCCTTGTGGTTGCCTAGCATTTCGGAAGCTACCCAAACGCTATTCCTATTCAAATCACAACAAATCCCAGTATATAATAAGAATTTCATAACTTTTCTTTCTTTCTTCCTTTGCCCAAGGAGCAGTCCCATCCGCAGTGTACTTTTTCGTCACCCAAAGACTTCGCGGCCGCAAACCCATTGCATGTACACCGAAACATTTCACACATCAGTCAACAGACAACGCGACATCATCTAGTTTTTTCCTTTCTCCCCATTCCGTATTATTCAGAAATACCGATACTTGCAAGGCTTCTTCTTCCCTTTGGTTTGCTTCTAGTCCGTCCTCCACTGATCCCACGCCACATGTCCACTCGCCTTGGTTCTTGCCCGGCCATACGCTCTGCCGGCGTCCTTTGTATCCCCAACTTTGGGCTTCCCTCGCCAAGCTCTACCCCGTGGCAGTCCGCTTCCATCCAGCCACTCGTGGAATTTCGGGGCCTGGCAACCAATCCAGTTCTTCTCTCCTGGTCCAAAACCATTTTATAGGTTTGCCGATGGGGGGTCCACACGTCGAGTCCTTCAGTCGCAAAGAATATATCAAAAATCTCTTCAGAAGCCATGATATCGTTCGAGTCGTCTTTTCCGGTGCCAAATGAAAAGTGGGTATATCCAAAAGGGGAAACGAGTTTTGCTTTTTTGTCCGCAATTTCCGAAACCAAGAACATGGAATAAGGCGACAATTGTAGCAGTAGTAGGTAAATAACGAAAGCAGTTGCTGGTGACCCAAGCTGGGAAAATTTGAGGAAAAAAGGGCGATCCGTATAAATAGATGAATGCAAACGTTTCATAAGAAATAGGAAAAAAAAAGTAGAAAAGGAGAGGCTCAGGATTGAGATGAACGCCAAAAATCGAATGATCGGTTCGAATTAGCCAAAATGAACGCCGATCTTGGCAGGGAGGAAGTCGTAAACGTGTTTAAACAACAGGCGCAGCAATAGGGGCCTGGGCAACAGCGGCAGCATCGGGCATGGGGGCATCGTTATGGGCGGGGGCGGCGTTGTTAGAGTCACCGTTGGCGGTGGCCTTGGTCGGGCACTGTCGCGAGATGTGTCCAGCCTCGCCGCACTGGTAGCAGGTCTTGCCTACAGTGTTCAGTGGCCCTCCGTTGGGGGCAGTGCAGTCGCGTGAGATGTGACCCAGCTTTCCACAGGCGTAACACTTCATCGCCTGTGCTTGGCAGTCACGAGCGAAGTGGTTGGGTCCACCGCACTTGTAGCACGTGGCAGGGCGAGCACCGCCGGCGAAACCGCCGCGACCGCTAAATCCGCCACCGTAGCCTCCACGAGGAACAGGGGCGCCGCGTCCCATGTTGGCGCCATTAGGGTTGGGACAGGCACGCTAGGGAACTGTCAGAAAAAATGAAGATTTATGCGCCCGCCAACTGAAATGTGTGATCTAACTTACAGCCAGATGGCCCGGCTGGCCACAGCTGTAGCAGCGGCCGTTGGAACCGGCGCCGCTCAGACGAAGAGTCGGGCAGTCAGCCTGGACATGGCCAAGGCCCTGGCAGTGGTAGCACTGCTTGGCTTCAGTGGTCCGGGGAAGAGGGCAGCCGTTAGACTCGTGGCCTAGATAACCAAGGTTAGCCTGGCGACTTGCACGCATGGGTTTGATTTGGCGTATGCCTACCAGGCTGCTTGCAGTTGTAGCAGAGGCGCTCAGCAGAGGAGCAAACCTCGGCGTAGTGACCAACATTGCCACACTTGTAGCAGGCACGGCGAGATAGCGAAGACATTTTGTTGCCAGGAGACGTAGTATAACTAATGGCAGGCTTGATGTTAGTACAAATGCGCAAGAAATGTGACAAACGCAGCCCTCTGATTTATTGTCCTTGGCCGTCTCCTCCGCGTGGTATGGCAAAGGTCGACCCCTGGTTTTGTTGATCACCAGGGCGCAAAAATGTCCTTGGTAAGGGATGCAAGCCCGCTATGCAACTCCTGAGACTGCCCTTGCGGCATGTTGATTAGAGCGACCAAGACAGGCCTGATCCACATGTCGAGACCTGCATTTCACGCAAGCGCCAGTTTGTGCAGTTGCCCGGCACTGACCCACTGCAGCAAATGCCCGAGTGAAAACTTGCGCGCTGACATCGGATAGACTGCCGTATGCGAGACCGAACCATGCGTTTAGCACACTGGATGTTTGGCGCATTTGCCTCCAGGAATCAACTCCGTTGTGCAACCGAAAAGGGCCAGAAAGAGATTGGCAGACAAGACGTTACAGCGGCGTGGAGTATTTCGATGCGCTCAACGTATTTGCGCCACAAAGCCGAAACATTGTTGCGCCGGAATGGAACCAAGATTCCGCCTTTGTGCACACAAGAACTGGGAGACGCAAATATCGAGTCTCCCCTGTCCTGTTATCTTCGATCAGGCGCTCTATCCAGGCGGGTTGCATCCACGTCGGGCGACCACAAGCTTTCGGCTCGAGAGAAGGGGGTAAAACTAGTGGTTGATGCGCCGCATGTTCGGGGTATCAACGGCGTACCGGGACGTGTTTGCAGAGTCCGGAGGGATCGGGTTGTCCAAAAGTCGCACATTGGAAATCGTCGAGTTTGCCGTCGGTTCGTTTGCCGTTGGAAGCTTTGATCCGCGGCCAGATGCGGGTATGCCACGAGGGACCTGCAGGACCAGGCGCGCGAAAAAAAAAGGGGGGAAGGATTAAAAACTCAAAAAAAGACACCAACTGACCTTCTCTTCAAAAACTTTTTTTTTTCTTAAATTCTTCCAAGAACAGCCCGTTCGGTTTCTCTTCGATCCTCAGCAGCGACAGCCTACCGACTTCTCTTCTCACCAACAACGACGACGACAAAAATGGGGGGGCTTTGTTCAAGACGAAACGAAGTGACATTTTGAAAACAGAAAGGGAAAAAGAAGAAGAAAAAAAGGCTCGGGAGGAGGGAGGGGGAAAGGAGACACCCGTCGCAAAAAGGGAAGCGCTCCCCTCGGATTGGAGGAAAAGATGCAGGTTAGTGGAGACTCGTGTTTGCCGCTAGTCGCGTTCAGTATGGGACGATCAGCTTTGCGGCTGCCTTTGCAGGAGAGCCTACCTGCCGTATCTTACTACTGCGTATAACAACCAACGACAGGGCAAGAGTGAACTGCGTACAATACGGTAGCTGTCTTTTCGTCAAGGAGATATTTGCAAGATTTTCCCAAAAGGGATCTTGTCGTTACGATGTGGACAAATATTGGTCATTTTAGGTACCTCCCATGGCACATTTTGCCTCATTTACCACACAATTTTTATTTTATTTTATTATTAGCGGAAGTTGGAAACAATAAAACAACACATCAGAACCCCCAAACCCAAACCCATTTATGAACCGATCCACTTTTGACTGCTTTGATGGATGCTCAAGCCCCTGGTTCGGTTTATCAGAATCATGAAAGCCGGGGAAGCCAGTTGACAGACAGCAAGCTATCAATTGTTTTCAAACCCCCCGGCGACTCGAAGCGAGACATGCATCCCCTTACGAGTGGGATCCCTGGAGCAGGACTTGGGTTGCTGATTGCTAATTCCTGACCGAACCCCGACCTCCAAGCGAGCGCCCAGCCCAGGAACGCCGGGCTGCATTCGGGAAGTCGGAGCAGCAAGCAGCCCCTCCCGTCAATCTACGCCATCTGGACCAATAATGTGTGCCGTCACATCGAGCACAACTGCACAAACACGAAAAAAAAAAAAAAAAAAAAATTCCTTTCGCATTTCAAACAACGTAGCTGTGCCGGAAGCCGTCCTAGCAGAGGGTGAACAAGAGACCCAAAAAGACAATGCAATTCGGCCGGCGGGTAACGCCCTTCGCCGCCCTACCGCAACCCAGTCCCGTGATCTGAATGTTCCTTCTCAGCCTTTCCGACGCACCCTTGCAAGCCCCGGTCGTTGATGAGGGGAAGAACACGCGACCCTAGTCGCAAACGGTAGTCTCGGCGGTTGCTTTTCTTCCGGGAGATTTCCAGGTGATCAATGATGAATCTATGACAAAGTAACGACTTTTATCCCAAGACTCGAATGCCTTTCTGGAGCGAGTTCTTCACCATGTAAGCTTACTGCACTAAGATCTTAAAGTTGGAGGGCATATATATATACATTCGTCACCTAAACAATGACTCTTGCATCCCCTTTGACGTTGGTAAGGTTAAATCTAATGCGTAGAATCCAAAACCACGTTCTCGCCACGCTTACGATTGCAAACTCCGCTTAACCTCTGCTGGTCGAATGATGGCGCGCCGTTAATTCAGGGATACCACTCAGCCAAGCTATCCAGGGAACCGACCTAGGGCTTTCTAGCCCAACCCGCCAGCGATGGCTGGTGTAATGTGCCAAAATTGACGGGTTGTCCAAGGTGTAACTATTTAAAACATAAAACCGGAGAATTTTTATAAATCTCTCGGCTAGGCGCGTTACATGCCCAGGCATATAATCGTCCCTAACTGCTGGTTTCTCAGTTGCTTCTAAACTAGTCTAGGTGCCAAACTTACGCCGCCATGCGCTTAGTGCATGAGCTCGGCTGCAGCCACTTCTATTTTTGTACACTGTATTTGTCACCAGCATGAACTCAGTCACAATGTCCCAATATCAGGTGATTAGGAATGAAATTAGATCCCATCGTGAAGTGGTAATTAGTTGAATAGATCCATCGAGGCATCAATACCATGATGTCGTTTGTTGACATTGCAGGTAGGCAAGCGCAAGACACGCTAGAACAAGACTAGTAATCTACATCGTTTATAACCTCATCACCGCAAGTTCGGCAACGGCGGCGTACCAGCCCTGCCAACCTCGGAAGGATGTGGGGGTAGCGGCACGTCCGTGGTAGGCGCCATGCTCCGCGGCCTGGCCTCGACGACATAGCTAACGCCGTCGTCAGACGCGTACGACGGCGGCCTCCTGGCCCCGGTTGCGCCCGCCTCTTCCTCCTCGCTTCCCGATTGGCCGCCGCCGCGCAGCGCCGGGTGTTCGTTGCGTTGCCAGTAGATGCGGTCCGGGTCGACGCGAACGCTCTCGCGCCAGAGGCCGTACGCGGGCGGCTTGTACTTGGTGGTCTCGCTCTCGATGCCGGCGGCCTCCTCGTCGCGCGCCAGCACGACCCGGATCGGCTGCTCCGGGATCGCGTACCCGCCGGGCGCGTATGCCTGTCGCATTGCCGCCCGGTTCCGGCGCAGGGCCGAGGTTTCCTCGGCAGACAGGCGCTCATCGTGCTCGCGACGGCCCGCTGGGGTTTTGAGCATATATAGGCACAGCCGAACCATGCCGTGCAGGAAGATGACGGCCGCGAATAGCATTATGAGAACCAGGAGAACGGTGAATTCGGATGTTGCCATGTTGTTGGTTAAGAAGAGGATGAGGTCTGTCGTTGGGGGTTTCTGTCAGTTTGAGACAACAATGACCGAAATAAGAGCACTGGGAATGGGAGTTGCAAGGATGGCTAAAACTTACAGGTTATCAAAAGGCCCAAAAGAAACATGCCCGATACAAAACACTTGAGCAGTTGTGTCCGAACATGCTTGGACTGCGGATAAGGGATGCAGCCGAGATAGTGCTTGGGAGTCGGGCGCGTTTGTCGCCGTTCCCGTGCCCGCCGTCTTCGATGCCTCTCCCGTCTCCTCTGCCGGCGCTCTTCCTCCGTTTCGTTTTCCCTTCTGTGGCGATGGCGATGGCGTCGCCTCTCGTGCCCCGATTCTGCCCTCTGATCGGTAGATTCACCAGACGAGGTCTCCTCGGATCTCCTTGGACGGTCCGGAATATGAGCAGCCCTCGGTGATGCGATCTCGGGGAACATGGGCCCATCCACTAACGATGGCGGTCTGTTGTCGACTCCTTGCACGTGTATCAGCGGTGGCATCGCAGCGCGAGAGGTCCCGGGGCGCGACGGGGGCCCATTGGTACCATGGCTCCATGTCCGCACGAGGTTCGGGAGGTGCAGACGGGTGCTGGGCAGCGGTGGCATGCCCAGGGCGAAACGAGGAGTCTTGGGGGATTCGACCTCCGAGTAGTGGCTGCTCGTGGGACGGGGCATCTCGGCCTGCTGCTGCTGCTGCTGCGGTGGCGCCTGTTGAGAGTCCCTCCTGCCTCCGAAGAAGGAAGGTATCGTGGAACGCGAGAAGCGCCATCGACCAGGGGCGTCTGCACCTCGCCGCTCCTCCATCTCTGGTTGTTGTCGTGCGGGCATATCGGAAGTGAGTTGCGGTTGTGGTTGTGAAGGTTCCTGTCGCCGCTCATTATCGCCGACGGCCTGTACTGGAGCGGGAGCAAACGCGGTGCTATTCCGCATCCAGTTCCTCATGGATAAAGACATATTAATGTACGGCTGCTTATGTAAAATGACTTATACGGAAGCCTAAAGTGATGTGCCGGGGACAAGCTCTCTCATTTGACTCAATCAAAGTTCGAATAGCCTTGAACGCCAAGAAATCTGGGCGCATTCCAAAGGCTTTCTGATCTCGTTGTAATAAAATATGGCCGTCTGATGATTTTCCGGTCCTAACAAAGCCGGAATTGCAGATACCCTCGTTCGGATCGGGCCAAAGCGCGGGTTGAATAGGTAAGTATTTAAAGTGGCCGTCAGCCCAGCGTTGTCGTCAAGGTTGTCGAAAACTTGTGTCGATATCGGATGACGACCGATTGCGAGGAAATGCCCAATATGTGAACACAGATGAGGTGTCCCCAGGGAGTATTATATGACGAGGCTGATGGTTGTCTCGGATGATAAGGGAGCAAAGGCGCGAAGGTAGAGTGTTAAAATGCGAGGAATGTACAGAATATAGTGAGAAAAACGACAAAAGGAGTGACGCTCCCAGAGCCAGTCAACAATAGGATGTCCAAGGCACCCCCAGGAGATCAAGAGAACCTGATGGTTCGGGTATCAATGAAGCTTAAAAGAAAACACTGAGCGCTCGCACCCAAGCAAACAAACAAATGAACAGAGCATCGGATCAAGAGAGAGGAAAAAAGAAAGAATGGATCGTCAAAGACACGGAGCGACGAGAGCCACAAGCATACTCAAAGTCGACAACATGTCTGACGAAGGGACGGGAAGATGCGTTCGTTCTTCTGGATGTGGAGCGAAACCAACCAGAAGGAGGAAAAGAAGAGAGAAAGAATTGAACGACAAACGCAAGGGACGATCTCGAATTGTGTGGCTCCCAGATCCGCAAGCGGGCCTCGTCAGGGAAATCAGTTGCCTCTGATCCTATCGTCTGTTTCTGTTATTGGTATCGAGAGCAAGCACAGACAAGGGCAACTTCTGGATGAACAGCGTCGCAATCAAAGGGGGTAAATGGAGCGAGGAGGGGGGAGACAAAGCTGGCTGGATGGGGACGGGCTTCCGTCCAATTGTTCCAGAGTCGTGGTAAGAAACCAGAAACGAACCGTCATTGCCCCTGCATGGAACAGGCAAGGCGGACAAACAGCCTACGCCAGTCAACGGATTTTGCGCCGTCCTCTCATGGTTGCTTGGGACCTTGATTAGCGAAGGGATAGCAAGTTGGACGCATAGCATGTCCATGGTAAAAAGAATAAAAATTAAACGTTTGTCAAGGAAGGATGTACCTATCTCTTGGTACCTTGACGCTGCAGAACGCTTGTGCAAGGGGACCTGTCAGTGGAGCAAACCTAGAAAAGTGTCCGTCTTTACCCCATGGTGGGTCGACTCGCACACGCCTATTGGTGCAATACCTTTTCGTGACAGCGTTTGGGCTTTTTGTCATGCATGATTGACGGGGGCTCAAGGTAGGGGCATTGTTTCAGATATTTAGATCTCTGGTCCAAGTTCGCCCTGAACCAATCAGTACCAAAGCGACTGAAAAGGCCCTGAAATAGTCAAAAATTGTCGAAGGAGGGCAGCCAATCAAGTTCAACCAATGACCTCACCTAGGTGCCTGTTCGATTAGTTTACTTCTCGTACTGTACTATTAAGCTGCCGCCATTCTCAGTAAACATGGGGCTTTGGCAACGTTACGATGAAGACCAACTGAATAACCAAAGCAATCGATAAATGGAGCTCCTTTTGCCAGTATTCATTTCGGTCAGTCGTTATTCAATGCGATTGATGTATAATTAGTGCGACACCTGCGACCCTGTCTTTTATAGTACTTTATGTACCATGTAAGTAATGTGCTCCCAGGACCACTGTGGAGAAAATCTGGGACGAACTCTCGGTGTCGATCCCGGAGGCAGCACTTCCACTGATGGCTTATTAATAATACTGAACCCTCCGTTCCGTGCAAGTTGGCAATGGATTCGGTCATGCAAGTGCGCATGCATTGGCGTGGAATGTTCGCTAGGAACTGCCCTAGTAGTTACATGCTAATAATCGCCATGTCCTTGTTTATCCAGGTCTCCGCAGTTTGGAATCCAGATCACACCGTCTGTCGGGATATCAGAGCGCTTCTTCAACCGGGCTCGTCCCTCACGATGGCCTGTTAGGAAGTCGAGACTAGCATCATTTGCCAAGCTCTGCCAAACAAAGCCATACATAATACTTTGTTTTCATCAGGTCGTTTCCATAGGGCAGGAAGCTGTTCATCGCAGCTCACCAACAAGCAATGTTTTATCCGAAGATCCAGAAAGAACTGCAAGGATAATAAGATCAGCATCAGCACGAAGCAGAGTTAGAAAACAACGGCGCAAAACTTACTCAATGGCTCCGTTCCCGGGCTGAACTCTACGCAGTTGACAGCAGCCTTGTGGCCTGGCAGCTTGTATGTCAACTTGCCCGTCTCGTTGCTCCATATCACAACCGTGCCATCAGCTGCGCCCATGGCTACTCTCTTGCCCTCCTTGTCCCATCCGCCCCTGACCAGATTTTTCTCGATTCCCATCGGAGCTCCATCGAATGTCCTGATGTGTCTCTCCGTCGGCGCAAACGGCCGAATATCCCACGTCCGTGCCGTCGAGTCCATAGCATAGGAAAGCAGGCTCTGAGAGTCGGGCGACACCTTGAGCGTGGTTATGGTGTCCCTGTGCCCCGCCATGTTGTAAACAACCGCCTTCTTCCGTACGTCCCACACCTTGATGTCGTTGTCGATGCCGCCCGAGTAGATCTCGTTGCCTGCCTCCGAGATTGCCACTGCCGTAACAGGAAAGTCGGTTTCGATGTAGTCGGCGGCGTGCTTCTTGCGCGGATCCCAGATGCCGATCGTGCCGTCGTCGCTGCCGCTGAAAAGGATCTCCTCGCCACGCTTGCTGATGTCTAAACTGTTGATGACCTCCTCGTGCCCTACGTATCGTCGAATTCGTTCGCCTGTGGTGAGATCCCAGCTCGCAAGATGCATGTCTGCGGATGCCGAGAAGATTATGTCCGAGTCGCGTGACCACTGCAGATCGAGGATTGCGCCGCGGTGGCCGCTCAGTATGCCGTAGTTTTCGCAGTCGCCATTTGCACGCCATAGTACTGCCAGGCGCGTTAGTATCGAGTCCACACACAGGCCCTTGGGTTGAGTCTTGGGCTGTGAATGAGGCGCACGGCGGTCAACATACAAATACTCCTATCCATAGACCCTGAAGCAATATATTGTCCGGTAGGGTTAAACTTGGCACAGAATATCTCCCCCGAGTGTCCAGAGAGCTCCATCAGAGGCGCCTGCAGCGAGCTCAGGCGTGGCGCCTATACATAGTAGGCATCGAGGTCAGCATCATATGCGTTGAGCTTCCGATTTGGACATGAAAATGTCAGTCATGGCTGATGCTGTTGGTACCGATAGATACATACCGCCTGGATCAGCGCGCTGCTTTCACCATAGCCGCCGGATCGCGCCGTTGAGTTTCCGACATTTTGCCTCTTCACCAACTGAGAGGAGCTGGGATCGTCTGAGGCAGGGCGCTTTTCTGCAGACATTTTCGCTTTGGAGTGTGAAGATTGAATCGGGAAAATCAATTGATCTTGCTATGACCCTTTCCAGCTCTGGTGTTGGGATTTTGGATTCAGCTTGGATGCACTTTCGAAGGTCCGTTTATGTCACTAGCATCACCGAAGCAAGAGTCGAACGCGGTTCCTGGCGCGACGTCCCCATCTTAATTCAACGGTGGAAATATCTTCCAGCAGTTTGTTACCATTCTTTACCCCTGTCCACATGGGATCGTGGTGGGGCCGTACTCGTTATCTTATCGTATCCCCTGTCCATTCGACCCTAGCTTACGGTCGGAGTGCGGAGCGGGCAGTACTTCCTCACTCCCTGGCGGTGGCATATGCATGCCCTCTTGCCTAGCGACAACTTTCCCATCTCCCTGCCGACCGATTGATTGCAAAGCTGTATACTGCTCTGGCGCGCGCCACCAGCTTATCCACCAACCTATGGTCATAAGTTAGTAGTCGACCGATTGACCTCGAGGGGCTCAGGCCGCTGAAGCTCACTATGGCCGCCAACAAGGCCGCGCGCGTTGGGGAGGAGTACGTTCAGTCCCATACCTTATATTTCATGACTATGCAAGAAGTTTGATGACTGACAAACATCCAGAATATGGAAGTAAGCCAACATCAACTCCTGTCCGGCCTCGCCGATTGCCAAACCAAATATGGAAAATAAACTGATATTCGACAAATAAAAGGACACGCATCGACAAGGTCAACGCTGAGTTGGTCACGCTGACATATGGCACAATTGTCGCGCAGCTTTGCAAGGACTTTGACAGTGACTATGTTGAGGTTAACAAGCAGCTTGACAAGATGGGCTACAATATAGGCCTTCGGCTGATTGAGGATTACCTTGCAAAATCAAACACGATGAAGCGCTGTCTAAACTTCCGGGAGACAGCCGAGATGATAGCAAAAGTATTGCACCTACCTACCTCCCACGATTCCCGCATATGGCCTCTCCTGCACGAATCAAGGCCAGTTGCATATGAACTAACGTCCATGCAACAATCAGGTTGGCTTCAAAATATTCCTCAACACTACACCAACGATCACAAATTGGACGGGTGATAGCAAGCAGTTCTCACTTGTGTTTGAAGAGAACCCGCTTGCCGACTTTGTTGAGCTTCCAGACGACGGCCGCGCACAGGATGAGCTCTGGTACTCCAACATCCTATGTGGAGTGCTAAGAGGCGCGCTGGAGATGGTGCAGATGCAGGTCGAAGCTCACTTCATCAGCGACGTGTTGCGTGGGAATGACACTACCGAAATGAGGATATCGCTGGTTAGATACATTGATGACGAGCTTCCGCCGGAGGATGATTAAACAAGGACGTTGCCTAACACATGTCGCGCGGAGGGAACGGACATGCGTAGTCACGGTGTAGAGAATAGACCTGATACCCCCCAGTTTGTCAGCCTCCCTAGATGTGAGATTTCCCGTGTCGGTCCAGCCTAGAAAAGCTTGGGATTATCCGCCATGGCACATAAATTGTATGATCAATTATGAATCTGGTATAGCTAGTCAGTTCAGATGATCATATGCAAGCCTCCTATGCACTGCGAGGCAGATGTCTACGATAAGATATCTAGCAAAGTTCATGTCAACAACTTGATGTCCGTCTGTCTTTTAGACTGCATTCGACTTGAACTGTAAAGCTGGTACCTCTATAAAGGCGGTTCATGCCCTATGCGAGTTGTGGTTGCTCTTCTTTACCAGCTTTTACCTGGACAGGTCGGAAATATTTGTTGGAACAGGCAAGCTTTTGGTATGGATCTCTGCGCCAGACAGCGCTGTGAGTAATTTTCCCCGTATAGACGGGAAGATCCCCCACGCATCCATTTTGAATCGGTCAAACCTGCTTTGCTCGACGGATGGGTTCGACGGGTTAGCGGCTGTGTCAGTGGAGTTTTGCGGACCCTGGGCACTGTGGGCGGATGGAGGCAGGTCGGGTGCAAGTAAGCAGCAGCCAGGACCTTGACAGAACTACCTTATTAGTGGCGTCACCGTCAACTGCCGGCCCGCATTTGTGCTGATAATCTTTGGCCTGCCTGCCTGCATCTCTGGAAACGGAATTTCAAGTCTGCATCCTGGCAAGACGCCTGTTCCCGAGTTTCTGGCACAGATTTGACACCACCTTGCCTTATCTGGATTTTGATAGTAATCAAATACCCATCTACATGCTTCATCAACAACCCCTGGCCTAACCCCGTAGATCTGCTGTGACGGACAAGACATGGTGGGGTGGGACGTACTACGGATTAAAGTGCTAATGCAAGGCACACGCAGCGGCGGAAAGCAACCTTACCAGGAAAAGTTTCCATCACCAAAAGTCGTCTACGCCCGCTTTTATTTTCAACCCAATCTATTAAAGCGGCAACTGTGGGCTGACAGACTTGGGACAGCTGAAGATGTGACAGCAGCCACATTCATCTAGAAATAGTCGAAGTCATCTAGCCTGGACCGTCATGGCATCTTTGTCGAACGATACCAGTGAATCGCTTGATTTCGTCTTCTTCACTATCTTATTCTGCGCCGTGCGAAAGGAAGAAAAAAAAAAAAACTCTGCTTGCCTAACTTTGTTATGCATGCGTCGGGTGTTTGATGTTTTTCGCCATCATGCCACTTACTCATAATATCATGTTCAAGTACCGAAGTTGCCACTTATCAGAAGTACGATGTAGGGCACAGTGTCAGAAGTATGGCTACTAATGTCTGTCTACGTAGCATAGGTGGGCAATGTAGCCATTCCGATTATGATGACATATGCCACGATTTTGGCAATGGCACGAGATAATTTGCGCTGTGTTACCCTTCTCTCTCTCGGAAGAGACATAAGAGAAGAAATGCATGTTTTCCGTGTCTGATCGATCGATAAGACGTGGTATTGGAGTTGATCCTAGCCCCTTGTCCTGGGTAATTTCCCGCACGCACTCCCGGTCTTTGACATGACACTGCGAGTCCGGTTATTGCATTACCAGAGTAACCTTTGTTGCAAACCACAATATGCTTTGTGTGCAATTGAAGCTATTAGTTAGCATATCAGATGTCTCGACGCCGCTGGTAATGCATCACCTATCGCGGCGCAGCTCTTCATGGCCATATGCTGTAGTTGATTGATATTGCTGGTTGCCAAGTAACGAAGTCAGCACATCGGCAGTTTGACGGGGCGCCGTGCGAGTAGATACATCCGGTCGGCGTACATGCCTATCAAGAAAACTGGGTTCACACCGCAATGCACTCGCCCATACAAGAGTAGAAAAAAATATGAAAATTCACACAAATACCTTATAATTCAATGAGTTGGTTGAGGTGGGTTTCTAGATTGTTTACATTGTTTTCGCTTGGGTTTGTTGTCTTGGAAAGTTGCTATCTGTTCCCGAGGAACGCCTATCCGCACCCGGCTCGGCCCTAGCGGTAATGTGGGCCCCACAGTCCAGAATCTACGCCCACGACGCGCAGTCTTGGGAACTGGGCACGGCTGGGCCAAGCAGTGTGAGGAGCTCACCCCCAGTTTCTCCCATTATTAGCACCCGACGGTCTCTGGCTGCGAGCCAGGTATCAGAAAGGCGGCGTTCGAAATTGAGAAGGAAAAAAAAAAAAAAAAACTGTGTGTCGACTTCTTCCCCCAACCTCCATTCTCCTCTGCTTCTGCCCACGAGTTTTCCCCAAAACCTGGGAAACCCGCCTACCGCCCTATCCTTCCTTTCGCTCCATCCCCGGTCCCCATCTTGTTTTGCTGCTCGATGTTTTTCCCAGCCAACACGTCCGCAACCCACCGAAGATTGGCGTTCGACCGACTACGATAAGAAAGCTGTCTGGTGCGCAGCAGGAGTTGGAGCAGGGCGCCCGCGTGGATCGTAGCAGAACCCACCCAGCAACAGCAGCCAGCTAGCCAAGCATTCGTGGGAGTGTTGAGTGCAGTCACTCGCTACATACCCGTGGCGGATTTTTTTTTCTCCTTTTTTCTACCATACCAACCTTGATTGAAGCGGTCACATATTAAACCAGCTGATACTGCGACGACTACCGTCGTCGTCGCAAGTTTTGCAAATTCACCTGCAACCCTTCGACTGAATAGCACCACTTGTCCTCGCTTTTATTGCGACTCCGAGAATAGCTGTGGATATTCCGCGACGCGGTGAAGCCCGAGTCACTTTGCTTGCCGTTGCCGCACTGTACCGTATCATTGCACACCACTCACGCATCAATCTTCCTCACTAGCGCTCCGACTTGCAGTACTTTTCTACCTGTTAACTACATACATCGAAACTCATTCAACAACTTGTCGACCGCCTCCCAACCACGCCACATTTTCACCTGGCCAGTTTTTGCTTTTTTACTATTTGAAAATTCCGGTTGCTTGAAACAACGCGCATCGCCCCCGAACGCAACTTTTTCGCGACCTGCCAACGCGATTCATCGCTTGCATCCAAACCAGAACACACATTGGCCTCACGACAGTTATTCTTTCTGCGATCACCGAAAATAAACTGCGCAGACAAAGTCTGCTGCATTTTTCACAATGAATAACATGGGGAATATGAACGCCATGGGAGGCATCGGTGGCCCCGGCGTTCCCCCTGGACCTCAGCAACCACCGCAGCAAGGCACCGACAATCGCCACGCCGTATACCTTAACACATATATCTACGACTATCTATTGCGCAATGGTGAGCCTAATAAAAATCTTGGATCGTGAATAACTAGAGGTGCTGACAATATGTAGAAATGTACGATGCCGCCAGGGGCGTGTTGAAAAGTGGTCAACCCATCAATGTCGAACAAGATCGCGAGAACGGGCTCGGCGGCGACTCTATGGATACCGACTCCAAAGACGACGTCAATAGCAAGAAGCCCGATGACCTCCCTGCGCCCATACTCGGCTCTGCGACGCCCGACATCAGCTTCTTGTACGAGTGGTTCTCTATGTTTTGGGACCTGCTGAACGCCTCCAAGGGCAAGTTCGCACCGGCCCAGGTTAGCCAATACATCACACATACACAGGTATGCCATCCTCATGGAGATATCATCGTCGCGCCCAGGTTATAGACTTGGGAGCTACTATTTGCTGACTACACCCCATCTCAGAACCATACACGGATGAGACAGCAAACTCAACAAGAGATGCTGCGGGGCATGCGACCGGACATGGCTGCTCAGCAGCAGCAATTTATGATGATGAACAGGCCAAATGGAAACATGAACATGATGAACAAGAATCAGAGCTTACATCGTGGTGCCATCGCCAACACTCAGAAGTGAGTTTCCCCATGCATTTGTTGACTAGTGGCATTCACTCACATGTTCTCCTTCTCTTTCGCAGCCAAATGCAGATGCTCGCCCAACAAAAGCAAGGCCAGATGCAACGCGATCCTTCGGACATGGACGGTAACCGCCAAAGACCCGGCTCTCCCAATTCGGCTGACAATGCTCCATCACCGAAGCGAGCGCGCCTCGACGGCGGCCCTGGGTTTAACCCGAACCAACCCGGGATGATGCCCAATGGTCGTCCTGGCGCACCAGGAATGCCCAATCAACAGGTAGGTTAATACCCGTATCAGCAGACGCAGCAGCTCCTCCTCGCCAACGGCGGTGACCCCGGGACTGTGAGCCCTGACCGATTACAGGCTATCGCGAATGCATCCCCCGCAATGCATGCTAAATCTATTCAGACGTATGCGCAGAACCTCCAGCAGCACCACGGCAACCAAATGCCCAACAAGCCCATGCCTGGCCCCAACGTTCCTCAGGGTCAAGGCTCGCCGATGGTTGCCTCTGGTCCCGACGGCACGCAGCTCAATACATTCTACAATGCTCAAGAGCAGATGGGTGCCGCGCCCAACGGCGGAATGCGTCCCGGTGTGCCAGCCACGCAGAACGGAAGCAACCACGCTCTTCAAGACTACCAGATGCAGCTCATGTTGCTAGAGCAACAGAACAAGAAGCGACTCATGATGGCTCGGCAAGAACAGGACGGCATTCAAGGCCAAGGCATGGCTCGACCCGATGGTCCCGGCGGTCCCGGTCCTGCCGGTGGCCCTGGTGGTCCTGCAGGCGCACCGAACGGACCCCAATTCCAGGGAGCTTCTCCCCAGGGCGCGAGACCCGGTGCATCCCCGAACCCAAGTGAGCAAATGAAGCGTGCCGCTGGGCAGATGAACAACGGCAGCATGGGATCACCTCTTCCGGAAGGCGCTCAAAACCGCGAGTCCCCGAACAACCCGATGAACTTCATGGGTACGAATATGGATCCCAACGGCGCACCGCACTTCTTCAAGGGTATTAACAACGGTATGGATGCAAATATGGCAGCCGCACAGATGAATGGCGGCATGAACCGGCCGCCTAGCTCTCACCCTGGCCAACAGCCGTTCAGCCAGATGAATCCTCAGCAGCAGGCGATGATGCGTCAACAGCAGATGCAACAACAGCAGGGCGGTCCCAATGGCCAGCCTATGCCGCAATGGCAAGGTGGACCGAACGGTCAGATGCCCGGCGGCCCTCAGGGCGGTCCGCAACAGGGGCCCGTCCACGGAACGCCTCAGCAAAGGGCGATGCCCCCGCCTTCGGCACCCACGGCTGCAGCTAACAGCAACGCGAACCAAAGGAACACTACAGCATCCCCGCAGGTTTCCAATGCCGCGCCGCCTACGCCATCGCAGGCTAACAAGGCAGCCCCCAAGAAGAAGGATACCAAGGCTAAAGACAAGGTAAGAATGCCCAGTTTCCAGCTACCCATGTCAACGAGGCCGCAATTTGCGCCCAGTTCCCAGAATAACCATTCTAAACAGCGGGCCGCCACGCAGAAGAAGTCCAACGCAAACCTGAATCCAGCCGCGGGTGCAACACCTGCGGCCGATGGAGGAAACGACGGCGAGGCTCCTACCCCGGCAACTCCCATGACGCCGATGGCCGCCTCACAGCAAAACTTCAACAAGCCTGGTCCCGCGGCAGGAGGTGCTCCGCCTCAGCAGATGCCTAATGGTCAACCTCCCGCTACTGCTTCCGCAGCGGCACCAGTCGCTCCTCAGCAACACAATGACCCCAACCAAGGCTTCAACATGGAGGGAGGCGGAATGGTAAGTGTTGTACAATGTCTAAGAATACCTACGTTGTGAATACCCGCGTTGTCCCTGAATTCACAAGCTGACATTTACGATTCTCTTAGGACTTTAACTTGGACTTTGCCAACCCATTGGCCTCGGGCGACGTACTTAACGATTTCGACTTTGACTCTTTCCTACACGACAACGTGGAAGACACTGGATTCGGCTTCGACGGCCCCACCTTCAACATGGAGGGCACCAACGAAATTGGCGCCGACTAGAAAACCCCAATTTGTTCTACATGTGGTTTGTAGAGCGAATCGGGCTGTATATCAGAGCACATTCGACCAATCATCACAAATCTCATCATACCCCTTTTATTACTCTAGTCGTCTCATCAGCTTGTTTAGCAACTCATTGTGTTGCGCTGTCATTGATATCCGGCGTTTCACTGGGTTCGTCTTTCTGGATTTTGTATTCTTGTTTCTTTTATCTATTCTTGTTTCTTGCATGACTTTGTTTTCCTGGCCGTCTTTTCCGTCTACATCATCTGCCCGGATTTTGTATCGTTGGTACGGTACTCTGGATCATTGCGATTACTTGCGACAGGCCTATTGCACTTGTGTTGAGGGGAAAAAATCAAGTCGGGGGAAGGAAGGGGAGGTTTAGTTTCCGGTGTCTCGGTCGCTTCTTGTTGGAACGGGGCTGATTTTGAACGATCAGACTCAACATACACAAAACACTCCTGCACACATAAAAACAACATCTCTGGGCGATTGTGGACTTGACTTGCTTTACTACTCATTATCACTCGAGATATGTAGGGAAGATTTTACTGTCCTCTATTCTCTTTTTTTTTTTCTTATTTCTTTCTGGCTGGTCTTCCTTTGTTTATATTACGATCCTGGTCAACGTCGCCGGAATAATTCCAAACCATTGTTCAACGTTTGTGTTTGTGCCTTGCCTAGTTGCCTTTTTCTTTTTTTTTTTGGAGAGTACTTGTCCTGCAGCGCAGGAAAATTTTGAGCAGCACAGCAAGCAAGTAAAAAAAACAAACAATGTGGATAAAGAAGAAAAACAGACACGCATGACGATGCCTTGAGCTCGATTCGCTAGTGAATAGGGTTGTCATGGCTTGATAGGATATCAACGACATAGGAAATAGGTGCCTGCTTCAAAAGCGGTTAGGCAGGCTCGCTGGGCAATGAGTTCTGATCCTCCGTGTGCGCTCATTTTCAGTTGAGCTTTAACTTTGATCCCACGGGCCCTATCATATAGTCTTTTTAGAGCCTAGCCATCTTCCAATGACAGGACCAATAATAACAACATAAGTTACAGCATGACAAGAACAACTCGACATGACAGCCCTTCTACATTCGCTTTCTATGATCCTGGAAACCAACAAGACAAGCACAAAAAAGCTCAGATCTTTCTTCAAATCCCTCGCAGAAAACAACAACCCACGAACTAGCAGAGAATTACACATCAATGCCTGTGTGACATATGTCCCCTGGCGTCAACCGCAAGCTTCATTGCTCACGAGCCACCTGCAGCTGCGGCGACTGCAGCAGCCTTCGCGGCGTCCTTGGCGGCAGCCTGCTCGTATATCTGCTGCCACGCCTCTAGCCAGTGCTGGTGCTGCGGTGTCGGAAGCTTGCCGGGGTTCTTGAAGGACCGCGTCAGCAGCTCGCGGAGCCGTGAACGCAGCGTCTTGACTACCAAGACCGTCTTCCAGTCAGGTGCTGCGAAACGGGCTCGGTTGCCGTCCATAACGAAAACACCCGAGTACATCTGTTCAAAGGTTCATGTTAGCAAAGATTCTGATTCTGACGTCTATGTCATAAGCTCGGCGGATGGTTTGCGGAAAGAACAGATACATACGTCGCACCGCACGTCTCCACAAAGCAAGGAGATGGAAAATGGCTCTACGGCAGTCGTCTCATGTGCGTTGAGTGCCCTAGTAACAATAGTGACATGTGTCAGCTCATGCTTCCGATGAATCAAGTAGGCGCTTGTGATAAAACCCACGATTTCGTCGATTGCATCATGTGATAGTACGACATCCACCTAATCTCGTTATGTCCTCTGTTGACGCTGGACCGATGCAAACTAATGTTCTGGTTGTTTCCGACATTCCGCAGACCCTTCCCTCCGGCCACGTCGCGGACAAGAAGTTTAGGGTAAAAGCTCCAAGATAGTACGGCCTGCGACACGAGGTCATTTTCACTGTTGACATCGACCCTCTGTGGCATTTCAAAGAAGACTTGCTTGCGACGGCGATTGCCGCCGGATGCGTACCGCAGGCGACTGAGGTTCTTGCGCTCGTCCTCAGTCATGGAAAGGAATTTGGAATCCACAAGGGAGACCAACAGCTGACCTTTCAGATCCTCAATGTTGGCGAGCGTTTGCTGGCTGAGGAAATTCTTGCGGCAGAACTGGAACTCCTGGCTGCTGTTCCCGGTGGCGGCAAGGCAGACCCGCTTCCATGATAGGTAGGCATTGTAGACAGTCAAAATGTCCGAGTCGCCCCGTCGGAAGCCCAAGCGTACCGTGTCAGCCTGTGACCGCTGGCCGAATGGAGCAACGAATGGAGACTTGGACGAAAGTATGGCGGCAACAGTGATGGCCATGTCAAGACATTTGAAGATGGAGCCAAGAAGGATCAGCTTTCCGAGGAAAACATCCAGAGGAAGACGAGCGAGCTGGTTGCCAAGAGGAGTGAGATCCTCGCTTTGAGTCAAGGCTCGCACATCAATGAGAGCATCTATGGCTCTCCTGATATTCTTGGCTGATGGGGGGTCCAAAGCTTTGCTCAGAGTCTCTTCAATTCCACCAATTTTGCAAATCTTGACACGGATAGCGAGATCTTGGAGCGAGAGTCGCAGCATTTCAGGCGTCTGCTGATCCGCCATGATGGCATCGTGTCGATACTTGGTGAACATGTGGAAGCAGAGACCTTGCTGCACACGACCAGCACGACCCCTTCGCTGCTTGGCGTTTGCTCTCGAAATAAACGTGTCGATAAGTCTAGACATTTGTCGACGCTCGTCGAAGCGCATCTCGCGATGCTTGCCCGTGTCAATGACACATGTAACATCCGGGATGGTGATACCCGTCTCGGCGATGTTGGTTGCGAGCACGATCTTGCGCATGCCAGGCGGTGGCACCAGGAACGCGGATTCTTGCTCCTCGGTGGCGATTGTCGAGTGTAGCGGATAGACGAGCCAATTCTGCTGGAAGGAGCGGTCTCCTAGCAAAAGATCATTGAGCGTGCGGATTTCAGCAATACCCGGCAGAAATACGAGAATGGCTTTGCTGTAGTCTTGGTAGTTGGGATCAATGGCGATCCTTGAGATAAGCTGAACTATGAGGTCGAAATCAATCTTGTATTCGTCCATCTGAGCCAGAGTGTTGCGGGTCCTTGTCGAATAGCCTTTGAGTGACTTGAGTAGCTCGGTTTTAGAAGACGATTCTGGCTCAACTTCGGCAGTGTCTTCGTCGATTTCGACGAGTCTCTCCTGAGGTACTTTCTGATCGATGGTATAGCCAGTCAACTCGACCGCATCTTCTAAAAAGTTGACCTGTACAGGGAACGTGCGGCCTGGAACGTTCAGAACAGGAGCACCATCCAAGTAATTCGAGAAGCGATCGGCATCAACAGTAGCCGACATGAGGACGACCTTGAGATCCTTCCTCCGTGTCATTAGCTTCTTCAGCACAATCAACAGGAAATCACTGTCAATGGAACGTTCGTGGACTTCATCCAGGACCAGGTGCGTAATGTCCCGCAAATCGTTGGAACCCTCAAGCATCCTCATGACGATACCTGTCGTGGCAAATACCAGCCGAGTCTCGCGGGAAGTATTGGCCTCGAGGCGGATTGAGTAGCCGACAAGGGAACGCGATGTACCGAGATCATTTCGACCCTCTCCAAGCTCCTCGCTCACTCGACGAGCCAAAGAGATGGCTGAAATTCGTCGAGGTTCTGTGCAGTAGACTTTGCACGCCTTCCCCTGAGCGAGTTGATGTTCCAACAGGAACGACGGCACCTGTGTACTCTTGCCGCAACCAGTCTCGCCGCAGACAATGACGACTTGGTGCTGATCGACGGCGGACAACACCTGTTCGCGGAAAGCCCACATCGGAAGTTGCATTCGTGACCGCAACATGGTCTGATATCTTGGTGAGTTGCTTTTATCGTACCAGATCCTCTGGTAGTATTCCGGCCCAGCCGCTGCTGCCTTGTTGCGGTCGTGGTCTGAATTCTCCGCCGAATCCGTCGCGGCGGCCCTGGCGCCACGTCCGCGAAAGGCTCCTTGAATGATGACGCCGTCTTCGAGCTCTTGATCCTGTTTCTTGCGCACGAGAGCACGCAGTTCCTTCACGATCTCTCGGTCTGCTGCATCGGCCTTGCTTTTCTTGGCCTCTGCGAGTTCTGACCACAAGTCTCGCCAAACTGGTGGCAGCTTCATCGCGGCTTTCTCGTCTTTCGAGGAGGAGCCGCTGACAAGGAAAAATGCAAGGGTAGCAACATATGCCTCCGACTGCCTGCTGTCGGGCGTTGCAATGCTTTTCATCTTGATGACGAATTGATTAGGATGCATTTCTACTTCAACCCCAGGTATATCGTGCAGCTGGTACGGCTCCTGGGGTTTGCTCCAAAGAACGTGTACCAGGTGTTGGTGGGCGAAAGCTGTAGCTGGAATGGCCGTGTAGGATATCTTAACGCCGGGATCTCTGTAAGTGTAGCAGAGTTATTAGTTTCATGTACTCCATTTAACAGAGAACGTAGGGCAACAAAGACTCAAAGACAAACCTCCCGCGGCAAATTTCGTCCAGTGCTCTCGACGGACTTATGCCAGTCCATTTTCCAAAATCTTTGATCGTCAGCTTGACCCCATCAGCACCAGTCATGACGGTGCTGGATTTTCCAGTCAGAGGGTCAACCTCGTTAGTAGGTAGGCTGTCGAACAAGCCCGACAAGGCATCTTCTTCATTATCGTTTTCAGCAAGTATCTCTGCCGCCATCTTTTCAGCCTCTCGAGCAATCTCATCCTCAGCACCCTCCGCCACGGCAGGTTCCGGCTCCTTCTGGGAGGCAGCCAGTGCGTTGGCTTCTTCGTCCCTGAGCTTCTTTGCTGCAGAGTACTCCTTTTCCAGGATGATCTTCTTTTCACGCCACTGAGCGGTAGCCACGTCCTTCTCAAAAAGGACATCGAGCTCGATTTTCGCGAGCTTCGCTTGCAGTTTTGCAATCTCTAGCTCGTCGCTAGAACTCTGATCGGTTTCGAGGGCCAACTTCTTCTGCTTCCCTTTCGGGGCATCTAGGAGTGGTCGTTGTAGCGCATACAACTTAGCCCTAGTGTCCAAGTACTGAGGAACCAATTCGTCCGGCTCTATCTCCTCATCGCATATGACTGCGACTTTCCTGGGAGATGTCGCTCGAGATTTGCCATCCTGCTTGCGCTTCTTTTTGACGTCTGGCTCCAGCAGTCGAGGAGTGGTTGCACCAGAGGGTAGTGGAGTGTCGAATGGAGTATCTAAATCTCGTGTTAGTGAGAGAAGAGAGGCCTAAGAGTAGGGAGTGAATGCGCCGATTTTTGGCGCGACGTCGTCACACACCTATTGGCTTGCCATTCATCTTGGCCGACTTTTCGTAGTTTGGAAGTTCGTCATTGTCGCATTCACGTGCGAACCAAGCCAAGGCCTCGTCAAGACCCCAGATTGAGTCACCCTTTGGTGTCGATATGCTCGGAGCAATGTCAAGAATATGCTGTAGAAGTGCTGGCACCTTATCTTTGGGGAAGCCAGAACCTATTAGAGTCTCCTGGAGAGTCCACAGCTTGATAGTAAGATCTTCTTCGGATGGCATTTTGCCAGAAGAAGTGTCGCTAGCCAGCCCAGACGCGGCGTAGCGGCTCTCTCCCTTGATGAGTTCGAGCAGCTGCTCCATGAGCTCCGGGGGTAGCCATTTCCTGGTGTTGAGGGATTCAGCCTGGCCCCTGAGAAGCCGCTTGTCGGTCTCGAGCCTGTTGCGTTGGCGCTGGGCATCACGCCTCACCTTTGCCGCATGCTTCTCAACCAAGAGCTGCAGCTCTGATTCCTCGAGCTGCTTTTCAAACTCCTCAGGCGTCAATTCCTGTTTCTGCTGCTGCGGGCCGCTGCCGCTTGGTGCCTGCGTGCCTGCGCCTGAATCTGCGCTACCGCCGGCCTGTGGGGCGGCATTTGGAGGGGCACTTCCAAACTTGCTGCCGTCTGCTGACGATTGGGCTTCAGCAGGGTCGATGACCCTTACCTGCGGCTTTGAGGCAATGGATGTGGTTGCAAAGCCTCTCTGGTTTCCCGCGGGCTTCTTTTTTTTCTTGTTGCCACCAGCCATGACGGCTGTGAGCCTGAGGAAAAGCTATAACCAAAAAATGAAGACAGATTGCTATACTGATGTAAAGATACAGCGACAGCTGGATAAATGTTGTGATGTCTTTAATACTTTTTCTAGGCCGGTTGAATATTAGGTATGGGCCTGTGTCTTTTTCTTTGTCTCTTTCTGCAAGGACGTAGTGGTAAATGGTGTTGTTGATCGTTAACTGCCCGAGAAAATTGACGATCAAGAATTCCCCGTTGGTCTTGTTGTCATACCAAGTGAGTTCCTCCACTGAAGGCCCGGGCTCTTCCCCAGTCACTGGTGGGTCTGGCAACAGTAACTTGGGCGTTTTGGTTGGTTGATAAATCGGGAAGGAACAAAAAGAAACAAAAAATCGAATACAACGGTTGATTTGCCTTGCCTCTAGCGGAAAGTAAGAGTAGCTTCTGATGTCGCTTATACAGCTGGGGGTACCTGACGTGAACATTAGCTGTCTGTCCAATATGTCAAATGCGGGGTTCAGATCAGATCAACATACAAAAAAAAAAAAAAAAATCTGTAAAACTTCTAACATCAAGAACAGATGTGCACCATAAAATAGCTAGGTACACACAATTCAGACCTAACGGCAGCTAAACTTGATACACGTAGTTTTAGAACTTTGCCGACGTCGAGTAGTGAAGTGAGAGCTGTCTGCTTAGGTCTCCTCTCATAGGCACCCCTGTCGTTCTCGTAGTTGACGATCTTGACCGCCCGGCAATAACCCCACCAAAACAGCTCGTTTGTATGTTGGACGGAAGTTATGGTGCGGCGTTTGATGCAGGGTGGAGCTTTGGGCAAAAGTGACCGCACGCAATCATTACTTTGCTGCAAGCCACGGCAACCCTCGATATATTGATCCCAAATAAAGCAACAAAGGCTGTCTGTATACTAGAAGCAGATACGTCATTCCGACAGAAAACCCGCGAGGCGCTCGCGATGTCAGAGAGCCTCGAGGCATCAAAATGACAGCTGATGTGGTGAACGGAGACGGTCCGGGTCAAGTAGACCTCGTCGCGATAAAACAAGTTCTCCTGTCGTCCTCGACCAACGCGCGCACTACACAGCTGCGCATTGTTGAAGACAAGATTTCCCAGAATGGTATGGCACTCGAATGTCCTTGGACTCCAGCCTAGCACATCTAGACAACACACAGTCTAGCTTATACAAGTCACTAACATGTTGCGCTACAGCTCTCGATCAAGCAAGCCTATCAAAGCTGCTGGGCATTCTTTTCCTAACCCATTCCTCGTACGCCGATCGACCGTCCCGCCGAGCCGTTCAGCGCTGCCTTGTTCTGCTCGCCAAGGCCAAAGAAGAAAAGCTCCTTACCGCTCTCGTGGCCGCCATCAGAAAGGAGAGCCAGAAGCCAACAATCGCGCCAGCCAATGCCTTCGTCCTGCTAGAATGGTCCAGCCTGCTCATCGAACACCTAGGGGAAACTGAGCTGTGGGAGAAGCTCGGGAAAGAATTGGTTTTGGCTACCTCAGACTGCCTAGAAAAGTGTTTGCAGCCGCAATGCAGACACAACCTAGGGCGTTCGGCTCTGGTGATAAGTCGTCGCGCGTTCCGGAAACTCGTGTCCATTGAGAAGACACGGGAAAAGTCAATCACGGATGCGGTGCAGTTGTTGGCGACCAAGGGTGCGGCGCCCACGGCCAAGTATGCCCCAACTTTGGGGGTCATCGCAGGTGTATGTGCACGGAAGGACTATGCCAAGCCGATACTGGAGAAACTGAAGCCCCAGTTCTTCGGCTTCTACACCAGGGAGATTATCGGGTCCAAGACGCAAGTGCCCAGTCATTTTGCCGAGGGCTTTAACGATTTCTTCCACTCGTTTGTTACACTCGAGGATTTGGGCAAGGACATCACACCGGCCTTGGAAAAGGGTCTGCTCCGCGCACCTGAGATTGTACTGAACGATCTTGTTACACCTCTCGTTGATGCGCTGCCGAGTGATTACGACCTTTCATCTGTACTGAACAAGAACCTGCTCAAGCCTTTGCTGGCAAACGCCAAGTCTACCAATGCTACCATCCGCATGGGCGCACTCACAGCTTTCAGAAAGGTCGTGAGGCGCTCTGCTGATCCTGAAACCCTGGGAAAGGCCACCGACGAAATTGTAACTCCGTTGAAGGGAGGCAAGATTGCTTCGGCCGAGCAGAGAGCGATCCATGCCGAGATGCTGACTGCTCTCGCTACGAACGAGGCGAATGCAGCCAAGATTTGCGGTGCTTTGCCGGCTGTCGCCGGTAAGGAGGGTAACGAACCGGCTTTGGTAGCAGAGACAAAGGCTCTCCTCTGCTCTATCAAGACTCTGCTTAATTTGGAAGTAGAAGTTCCCGCTGCAGCTCTTGATGGATATAAGAAAGGTCTCGCCGACAAAAAGCCTGGGTCCAGGAAGATTTGGGTCCTGTCGGCAGGAGATCTACTCTTGCACAGCTGCGGTCTTGCTGATTCAAAGGTAGCATCAAAGGTCCAAGAGGTCATCCTTCCCGCCTTGTTCGAGACCTACAATGAGGCTGTCGCGAATCCACTGGCTGCGTCGCAGAGCGGGCTTATTGTAGGCGCCTATGTGACTTGCACTGTTGCTCCGTCTATATTTCAAACCAACAAGGCAGCTCCCGTCCAGCCACTTCTGAAGAAGTTTTCCGTTTCAAAGCAGTGCCTTGTTTGGGAGCCTAAACCATCGTTTTTGCTGAACCCTAAACTCTTCAGCAAATTGTCGACCGATGAGGATTTGGAATGGTTCTATCGTGCTTTGGCATCCGTGGCTGCAGAGCTTCCTGAAGATGGTGACTCTGAAGCTTCGATTGCTTGGGCCCAAGCTCTTATCTATATAATTTCTTCGCCTGCTACCGGGACGCAAGTCCGTGTTGATCTTTGCAAGCGTCTGTCGGAGCTGTACCTCAGCAACCCCGAGAGGATCTCGACTGCCGTCGTTGGCGGCATGTGGTCTTGGCTAGAGTCGGTCGAGGAGGGCGAAAAAGACAGTGCTGCGGCTCTTGCAAAAGCCGAAAACAAATACTTGCATCTCATACTCAGGGCAATCTGCCCGCCGTCTCAAGCACTGCCATCAAAATTCACCGAAGAAGCCGGGAAAGAGGCCCTAGAAGCACAAATGTGCTCACTGCTCGTCCTTGCCCGGTCTGACATCGTCCCCCGCTCAAGCTGGATTGATCTTTGCTTGAGGTCTGGCTTAGATCCTGGCCAACTTGCAACCAAGCATGAAAAGGCGTTGCTTGAAGAAGTTGCTCTCCGAAGTAGCTTTGATCAGAAGGTAGGAAATCCATCTTCATCTGCTTGGAGATTTCACGATACTAACACTTTTCTGTCCAGTCCGATGCCATTCGAACTGCCTCATATAAAGCTGCAGTTGAGCTGGTTTTCGTTGCGCCCGAAGTCATGACTCCGCGAATCATCCAGCTGATACAGCATGACCTTGATACCTCGGAGCTAAAAGACATTGGGCCTCTTGAAGCTGCCATTTTTAGGACGCCAGAGGGTACCACATTCGTTGATGTTCTAGCCAAGAAAGGTACCACCACTGTGTCAACCAAAGGCAAGGACGCGGACACTCTGAAGTGGGAAGCGGAACTGAGAGCCCAACTTGCAGAGAAAAAAGGCCAGCCAAAGAAGCTATCGGCCGATGAAAAGGCTAAAGTCGATGCCCAGCTGAAAAAGGAGTCGGCTATCCGCGAACGAGTCCGCGGGGTTGCTGCCAAGGTCATGCGAGGTGTCGGTGTTATCAAAAGTCTCGCAACTGGTCCTCCGACTGATGCGACGTTATGGATGGGCCCGGCTGTTAACGCGCTTCTGGATGCTGTTGACGCGGGAGCGTGCCTTATTACAGGAGATGCAGCCCCGATGGCATATCTGGCGTGCGCAGATCGTGTTTCCAGCCGCTTGGGTTCGTTCCGTCAGTTCATAGGCGTAGCTACGCTGAGAGCCCATGGTGTCGAACTCCTACCTGAAAACCTCAAGACTGAGCCTTTCGAGGACCTTGTCACGAGAGTCATGTACCGACTGCGTTTTGCTGGAGAGCAGCGCCCTTTTGACGTCGTTTCTGTCAACTACATGCTCCCTCTAGCACTCCTTATTTTGAACAAGGGTGGGTTCGGCGCCACAGCGGAGGACAGGGACACTCATCTTGTCTTGGCAACAGAGCTCTTGTCCTTTCACACAGACACGGCTTCGTCCGAAGCGCTTCCCAGAGCGCAAATGCTTGAGACGCTGATTTCATCAATGCAGGTGTACAACCAGCACTACAAGATCATCAGGGACTGTTTCTCTGACATGGTCCGCTGCGTGGCACCAAACATGAGCGATGAGGAAATTGGCGTAGTCGCTCGTGGTGCCATCGTGCCACAGACCAGTGTGCGCACGACAGTCTTGCAGTCCATCAGCGCAGATGTGGACATGAGTGAGCTGGAGTTCTCCGAGGAGATATGGATCGCATGCCATGAGGACAGCGAGGAGAACGTTGAGCTGGCCAAGGAAATTTGGGAGGAAAGCGGTTTCCAGACATCAAAAGATGTTCCTGCCAAAATGCTGCCATACCTGGAAAGCAAAGATGGACAACTGCGCAAGGCTGCCTCTAGGGCTCTGGCCGAGGCTTGCAGTCGCCATCCTGAGACGGTCAACCCCATCCTCGAGAAGCTGAGATTGGCTTATGTCGAATTTGCCAAGCCCCGGGTGCCTGAGCTGGATGAGTTTGGCATGCCAAAGAAGATGGACTTGTCCGATCCATGGGAGGCCAGGCATGGTATCGCAACCTCTTTCAAGGAGCTCTCGCCTTATTTCAAGAGGGAGCACTTGGATTCTTTCTTTGCTTTCCTCATAGAACAAGGCCCTCTAGGAGATCAAAATGGATCTGTCCGTGCAGAGATGCTTGAGGCTGCCAACAAGGCCATCGAGATCCACGGCAAGGGAATGGTCGACAAGCTGATGAAGACTTTTGAGACCACTCTTGAGGCACCGGACAAGGGCTCAGCTGCTGCTGACAGGGTCAACGAGGCCGTGATTATCATGTACGGTGCCCTCGCTCGCCATCTCAAGGCCGGGGATGCAAAGATACCCGTGGTTATCGAACGACTGATCGCTACGTTGAGCACACCCTCAGAGGCGGTTCAGTATGCCATCGCCGAATGCTTGCCGCCACTTGTCAAGGCATGCGGCAACAAGTCATCCAAGTACTTTGACGAGATCATGGAGACATTGCTCACGTCCAAGAAGTATGCCGTCCAACGTGGTGCAGCATACGGGCTGGCAGGCCTGGTGCTTGGCAGGGGCATTGCCTCGCTGCGCGAGTTCCGAATCATGTCAAATCTTCACAGCGCGCTGGAGAACAAGAAAGAAGCAAACCAGAGGGAATCTGCGCTTCTTGCGTACGAGCTGCTGGCTACCATTTTGGGTCGGTTGTTTGAGCCGTATGTGATCCAGATTGTTCCGCAGCTTTTGGCCGGCTTTGGAGACTCGAATGCGAACGTCCGCGATGCTGCTTTGGCTTCGGCCAAGGCATGCTTCGCCAGGTTGAGCTCATATGGTGTCAAGCAGATCC
The DNA here is from genome assembly GCF_004337985.1 of Pyricularia pennisetigena. Classification (NCBI taxonomy): domain Eukaryota; kingdom Fungi; phylum Ascomycota; class Sordariomycetes; order Magnaporthales; family Pyriculariaceae; genus Pyricularia; species Pyricularia pennisetigena. The sequence continues at coordinate 5,768,934 of NC_043744.1, forward strand.
TACCTACGTTACTCCGGGGTCTGGACGATGATCAATGGCGTAGCAAGAAAGGAGCATGTGATCTCCTGGGTGCCATGGCTTACCTAGACCCACAACAGCTTGCACTGAGCCTACCAGAGATCATCCCACCGCTCACGGCTGTGCTCAACGACAGCCACAAGGAGGTGCGGTCTGGGGCTAACAAGAGTTTGAAGCGCTTCGGTGAGGTCATCAGCAACCCCGAAGTCAAAGGACTGGTGGACATTCTGCTCAAGGCCCTCAGCGACCCAACAAAATACACCGACGAGGCGCTCGACTCGCTCATCAAGGTCCAATTCGTCCATTACCTGGACGCTCCGTCGCTTGCACTCATCAGTCGTATCTTGCAGCGTGGTCTCGCGGACCGCTCAAACACCAAGCGCAAAGCATCGCAGGTTATTGGCAGTCTTGCTCATCTCACTGAAAGGAAAGACCTGGTCTCGCACCTGCCTGTCCTCGTCGCAGGCCTCAAGGTTGCCGTGGTTGATCCTGTGCCGACCACTCGTGCTACCGCTTCAAGGGCTCTTGGCTCGCTTATGGAGAAGCTCGGAGAAGAAGCGCTGCCCGATCTCATTCCCGGCCTTATGCAGACCCTCAAGTCGGACACGGGAGCCGGCGACCGTCTTGGTTCTGCCCAAGCACTCAGCGAGGTGCTCGCCGGTCTCGGTACCACGCGCCTAGAGGAGACTCTCCCCACAATCCTGCAGAACGTCGAGTCTTCCAAGCCCGCAGTTCGCGAGGGCTTCATGTCTCTTTTCATCTTCTTGCCCGTATGCTTCGGCAACAGCTTTGCCAACTATCTTGGCAGGATTATTCCGCCTATTCTGTCTGGTCTTGCCGATGATATCGAGGCCATCCGTGAGACTGCACTCAAGGCCGGTAGACTCCTCGTCAAGAACTTTGCCGTCCGTGCTGTCGACCTGCTGCTTCCTGAACTGGAGCGTGGCCTTGCAGACGACAGCTATCGTATCCGTCTCAGCTCCGTTGAGCTCGTCGGAGACCTGCTGTTCAACCTCACTGGAATTTCTGGCAAGACTGAAGATGGCGACGAGGACGAGGAAGAAAAGGTCAAGGAGGCAGGCAACTCGCTCCGTGACGCGCTTGGTGATGAAAAGCGCAACAAGATCCTGTCCGCACTTTACATCTGCAGGTGTGATACTGCAACCTCGGTTCGTGCCGCAGCCGTCGCTGTCTGGAAGGCATTGGTGTCGAGTCCCAAGACCCTCAAGGAGCTGGTGCCGACCCTTACACAGCTTATTATCCGTCGCTTGGGCAGCACCAACATGGAGCACAAGGTGATTGCCAGCAACGCCCTCGGAGAGCTTATCCGAAAGGCAGGCGACAATGTCCTCTCAAGCCTGCTGCCCACGCTCGAGGAAGGCCTGCAAACCTCGACAGATGTCGATGCCAGGCAGGGTATCTGCTTGGCTCTCAAGGAACTCATCTCGTCGGCCTCTGAAGAGGCACTGGAAGAGCACGAGAAGATCCTTATCTCGGTTGTCAGGACAGCACTCACCGACTCGGACACCGAGGTCCGTGAAGCTGCCGCCGAGGCATTCGACTCTTTGCAGCAGATCCTTGGAAAGCGTGCGGTTGACCAGGTCTTGCCGTTCCTGCTCAACCTGCTTCGTTCCGAAGACGAGGCCGAAAACGCCCTGTCTGCCTTGTTGACGCTGTTGACAGAAACTACCCGGTCGAACATCATCCTCCCGAACCTGATACCCACTCTCATTGCGCCCCCCATCTCAGCATTCAACGCCAAGGCACTTGCCTCGTTGTCTCGTGTTGCCGGCGGAGCTATGAACCGTCGTCTACCCAATATCGTCAACTCACTCATGGACAACCTGGTCAACTGCAAGGATGATTCTCTGCGCGAGGAGCTAGACGCCTCGTTCCACACTGTTATTTCGTCGATCGACGAGTACGATGGCCTGAACACGGTCATGAACGTGCTCCTACAGCTTACCAAACATGAGGACCACCGTAAACGTGCGGCGACTGGCAGACAGTTGGCCCAGTTCTTTGCGGCAGCAGATGTCGACTACTCGCGTTACAACCAAGACATCATTCGCTCGCTGCTCATTTCGTTTGATGACTCTGACATTGAAGTCGTCAAGGCTGCTTGGAGTGCTCTGAGCGAATTTACCAAGAAGCTTAGGAAGGAAGAGATGGAGGCATTGGTTGTATCGACCAGACAAACCTTGCTCCAGGTTGGTGTCGCTGGCAACAACCTCAAGGGCTTCGAGCTCCCCAAGGGTGTCAGCGCCATTCTACCCATCTTCTTGCAAGGTCTGATGAACGGAACGCCAGAGCAAAAGATACAATCGGCACTTGCCATCTCCGACATTGTCGCCAGGACAAGCGAGGCCTCCCTCAAGCCATTCGTCGTTCAGATCACCGGTCCGCTGATTCGTGTCGTCTCGGAGCGTTCGACCGAGGTCAAGTCCGCCATTCTTCTGACTCTCAACAACCTCCTGGAGAAGATGCCAACGGCATTGAAGCCATTCCTGCCGCAGCTGCAGCGTACATTTGCCAAGTCGCTCGCCGACACGACATCAGAGCAACTACGATCACGCGCAGCAAAGGCGCTCGGCACGCTCATCAAATACACGCCGCGTGTTGACCCTCTCATAGCCGAGCTGGTGACGGGCTCCAAGACGACGGATCCGGGTGTCCGTACTGCAATGCTCAAGGCGCTGTTTGAGGTTATCAGCAAGGCCGGCGCCAACATGGGCGAGCCGTCTCGTGCCGCCGTGCTTGGTCTCATTGACATGGAAACAGATGAGAAGGACGATGCCATGACCGTCACCAACGCCAAGCTTCTAGGCGCCCTGGTCAAGAACGTGTCAGGAGACGCGGCGCACAACCTCATCAAGTCCAGAGTTTTGACATCTTCACCGACGAGCTCGAGTGTGTTGGGCCTGAACGCTGTTCTGTTGGACGCGCCGGCTGCCATCATGGAGGGTCCGTTTGCAGAGGAGCTTCCTGAGCTCTTGGTACAGGGCATTGCAAGCAAGATTGTACGTCTCCGCGGGTGGATGATTCAGCCATGCCCTACTCCCCTGATTGATTAAAATGTTCCCAAGGCACAATTACTAACAAATCTTGTAATTTTTACAGGCCATGATCGCAGACAACTCGATTCTCGCGGCTGGCAAGTATCTCTTGAACGAGCAATCCAAGCCGTTTGAGCACACCAAGGCTGTATTCGAAGCCCTGGCAAACACAGTTGGGCCGGGCAACCCGACCGACTCGCGAAGGCTCTCGCTCGTCGTGGTGCGGACCGTGTCTCGTGTCAACATGGATCTGACGCGACCGCACCTGCCACAGCTGGCCGGGCCCGTGTTCGCCTCGGTCCGCGACCCGGTCATCCCGGTCAAGCTGGCAGCCGAGGCGGCGTTTGTGTCGCTCTTCAACGTTGCCGACGACGAGAGCAAGGTCTTTGATAAGTTCATGGCCAGCCCCGCGGGCGAGAGCTTGCCAGCCAACGCCAAGAGGAGCATGCAAGACTACTTCAAGCGTGTCGCGCTCCGGCTTGGTGCTCAAGTCCGGGAGAGGAGGGATGCCGAGGGAGGCGCCGGCGGTCTTGGCCTGTCCAACGATGAGGTTGAGGACGAGAAGGAGATATGGAGCGTGGGGAGGATCGACAGCGGGGAGGACGTGTTTGGGAAAGATTGAGTTTTGTTCGTCTTGACGACTGAGAACTGTGTGTGGGGTTGTGAAGCGCGGACAGGATGGATTTGAGAAAGTCATAATTTTGCTTTTTTTTTTTCTGACTTTTATCAAGTCGCCACTTGTGTTCCTTGCTGAGGATGTGAAGGCCGGCATATAGCATAGCATAGCGGCGAGTGGGTTTGAAGAGGGGTGGGTGAAACAAGAGTCGTTTGTTGTGTTTACTTGATGGGCTGGGTAGGGACTAGCCGGTGTTGCGTGAATATGCCTGGGTCTGGTCTCGTTTTCGTCACTATACCTAAATGCCGCCTCTGGATGCGCTGATGTCGAGCTGTGTGGGTTTAAAAGGCCATTTGAGGTAGCCATGTCAAAAAGGGTGTTGGAGAAAGAAACTTGGGAGAAGGAGATGATTTCGACACCAGCTTTGCTGTATATTTTTCATCGTCTATATACCGAAATAAGATTCAAGAGTTATGTAATATGTATACCGAGAAGTGTTTGTACTTTTTGTTGTTGTCGTTTCTGTTTTCCACACAACCAGAAAAAGTCCATGATGAGAACTGCCATCATCATCAAGAAAGAGGTCCCGACCCGCAAAAAAAGAGAAAAAGAAAATAAGGAGAAATAAAAGACGGATAAAAAAAATGCGCTGGAGCACCGCGTTCCAAATATAAAAACAATAAAAGGGGTCATGCAGTCGTTAGGGGGGTGGTGGTGAAACGTGTCAGCCTTTGCCGTTCTGACGAACCCGGCGCGGGTTTTTGGCTGACTGCTCCGATCTTTTTTGGTTCAAAAAAGCGCCGGCAGGGCGGTTCTACGAGGTGTAGACGGCAACGTATTGAATTTCCATCATGCTGCCGTAGCCGTCGAGGGTCGCGGCGTTGGGTGCTCCGGGCCCTTGGTGGAGAAGGAGAGGTTAGTATGTAAAACATTTATGAAACAAATGGCAACAACTCAAAAAAAAACAAATAAAATAAAAATAAAAACTCACAGTTTCCACCGACGGCAACGTTCAAGAGCACGTACAGCGGGCTGTGGGCCAGCGTGCCCCAGATGGCCTGGTCACCGATCATGGCGCCGGTGAGCCTGTGGAACTCGGCGCCGTCCTTGGTCCAGGTGATGACCTGGCGGGTCCAGTCGCCGTCGGTGCGGTCGATCTTGATGGCCCACGTGTGCCAGTCGTCGTCAGACATGGACGTGGTGCCCTGGCGGCCCAGGGGCTCCTGGCAGCGGCCGCCCGGGTAGACGTCGCAGTGGACGGTGGCGTAGGCGGTCGGGGCGCCGCTGACCTGCTCCATGATGTCGATCTCGCCGCACTGCGGCCACCCGGTGCCGTGACGCAGGGCGTCTCCCAGCGTCCAGAAGGCGGGCCAGATGCCCTGCTTGCTGCCCTGCAGGTTCCAGCCGAGCCGGATGCTGCCCTCGATCTGCATGACGCCGCCGGGAGGCGCGGACCAGGCCTCGCGGGACTCGATGCGGCCCGACGTCCAGGATCCGTCGGCGTGGCGGCGCGGCACGATCTGGAAGGAGCCGCCGCCCGAGATCTGCATGTTGTCGTTGGACGTGGTGTACACCTGGTGCTCGTTGTTGGAGTTGATGTTGAGAGCGATCTGCCATGTGTCCTCGTTGACAGAGGCGCCGGCGGGGCCTGAGAAGGTTTCCTCGAACACGAGCTTGAGGCCCTGGCTCTCTTTGTTGGGGGCTTGGATGGCGGCCGCGAGGGCCGGGAGGAGGGCGAGGATGGTGGATGTTTGAAAAAGCATGATGGGCGGGATTAGGAAAGTGTACTGTCGGCAGTGATGGGTTCTTGAATCTCGTATATTTCGGCAAGAGACGATGTGCTCTTGTGCTGTTTTCCTCTTGGTGCCTTCTCTTTCCCGGTTGTCATGAATTGAAAGGCTTCCAAAGCTTTACAAAAAAAAAAAAAAAAAAAGGTTTGCACAAAAGGGCAAATAAGATAGTGCCGGTATGTTTGCAAACAGAGTTGATAACTCAAAATGCGGCCGTCAGAAGAGAGTGGGTTTGACGGGGTGAAACGAAAGTTGCAAGGTAAAAGTGAGACCTTTGGCTCAAGTGGGAGGAGCCTGTCCAGGAGCTCGTGGTAAATATAAACCGTGAAGAATATACGTATCGGGTCCTGCGACAAAAGTAAAGGAGCGTCAAGCCGACCGGTGAAGCTAAGAAGAAGGAAGGCTTTTGGTGAAAGGGACCGGGAAGTCGGACCAAAAGAGCGTGTGATGCCGTGCCTTGGGGGGTGGGAGGGAGAAACAAAAAAAAGAAAAGAAGAGACATGAGCACAGAATAGGCCATGGCAAAGATACTATATAAGACTTGCAGTAGAACGCAAGCCGGCAGTTGTGGGGGAGGCTTTTCCAGCAAAGACGGTATACCGCCCAGCCCTGCGCCGAGATCAACTAGTGCCAGGGCCGGGATTGATATCCATGCGCCTCTCGCCAACAGATAAAGTGCCCAGAGAATGCAACGTCGCCAAGGTCGCCTATCAGAAGCATTGCGGCAGGCGGAGAAAGGCATACGGGAGAGGTAATGTGGAATGGAAGAACGGGGCGTGGGGCGTATACTACAGAGTACAGTTAATGCTCCGAACAGGGGGAAAATCAGAGAAGCACTGGGCAGCAAGGGCAGAAAAGTACATGTCAAGCCTGCGCGATACGCAGGTATCTCATGTACCGGTAATTACCCACTGTATATACTAACAAATTAAGAACGTCGAGCAGTAGAACAACGCAGCCAGACCGGGGGGCTCATCCCTTCTCTCTGGTAGGCAGTGCTTCCAGAAGCGAGTCTGTGGATAAGCCTGGTCGAAACGGCACCCCCTAGAAGCGGGTTACTTGGCCGCGCACATTCATTCCAGTACGGCAGTTGGACCGAGTCTTAGAGAGCTCTGAGAGATCGACAACAGTTTCTCCAAGTACAGTGTAGGTTAGTCCGCATTGCTGGCTATGGCTGGGAAGGCCTTGTATTCGCTTCAGCCGGTTAGACTGGGAGGGTTTGACCAAACCAACAAGTGCATGCTGAACGATCACCTGAAAACTGTCAAGCGTGCGTTGTCAAGAAGCAGTGTTTGTGGTGTTTACAGTATTCCCAGCCATCAGATGAACCGTTGCCATCCTGAATCAACAAAACCCATGCGGGAAATACGTGGCCGACAGAGTGTGGGTGGATGCAGGGACAGGCGGATGGAATGATGGGATGAAAGAAAGCAAGCAGTTTGGCTCGAAGTTTGGTTTTGGTTTTTGATTCGGCTTGAAGAAATTGAAGGGAGATGCTAAAGACTCTTGGCGGGTGTCACTCAAGGCACTGTAGCCCAAATAAAATCAGGAACCAAAGGCGGCTCTTGCTTGCCGGTGCAGTACAGTACTGCACGGTAATTAATTACTGTGTGTACAACTGCAGAGAAGCAAAAGATTGAACGGAAAAGGGAGGGAGGGAGTGGAGGGTGGATAACCAAAAGAGACATACAGCAAGCAAGCACAGTACAGCGCAGCTCAACACCTTGCCACCAAGCCACGTTAAGGGTCTCACCCCCAGCTGGCGATTGACAGCCCCCCCTCCCCGAAAAAAAAAAACGAACAGAACCCCTGCAAGCCCTATCACTATGGTTAGTAGCCCTGCTGGGAACAGTGGGGACGGAGAAATAGGAGTCGTTCGCGCGGGCCAAGTCCGGCCTGACCTTGATACATGAAACAGGTACGCACCCCCCCAAATGCGATGCATGAATCCCAGCTCCATTTATTTTGACAGATGGCAAAGGGGCTGGAGGACCAATGACGGAATCATGGGATGACTTTGGTGTTCCTGGTAGCATCTTTTACGGGCGACTGCATGCTTATGTACAGTAAACACAGTAATTACCCCCAAACCAGGTCAGAGATTGGCTTGAATGGGCTGCAGTTGCAAGATAACGGCATTCGACTCTCTTCCGTCATCGATATCTAAGCCTGCATTCACACCGACTCCACCATTTCGGCTGGGCATGTATGCGTTGTCTGCCATGGAATGCCAATGATGAGAATCACACCGGACCAAATCAGCAGTCTAGGCAAAGGTACCTCCTACCTATCCAGAAGACTTGCTACGATATCCGTCGCAACTCAAGTCACCGGCGTTGTAACTTCTTTAAAGACCTAGAATCAAATTAGACTAGACCTAAGGAATCATTAGAATCCTTCTTGGTCCGGCTCTGGATAGTCTAGCTCTGGTCTAGCTCTGGCCTAGCCCTGGTCTAGCCCTGGTCTAGCTCTAATCCAGCACAATTCTACTGGACTATGGGCACAAATGCAACCGTGGGGCCTAATCGGCAATCTCACTCCAGATCCGAAATAGGCTTCGTACTTTCAAATGCAGGTACAGAGGTACACTGACCTTGGCCACCCTTGGCGTTAAAAAAAAAAAAGACGACGTTCAGAGCGCAGATGCGCCAAGACATGTCGAACCAGTTGGGACGAGCGTCGAAAGGAAGAGTTTGAGGATCGATCTGTTCGTATGGATAAAGTACCAAGCACCCGTCCAGCTTGGCAGTCGTATAACCAGGACGGCGTCGGCAGCTATTTAGTGTGCACAGAATCCGAATGAAAAAAGAGAGAATCAGAGATGACGCCTGTCAAATTTATATTTGACTCGGCCGAACTTTTGGTCACATGGGACTCGTAATTATTTGCCCGGAAAATATCCTGCGGATTTCCATTCCTTGGAATTGTGTCGACAATAGTAGTCCTGGACCAATTCCGTTAACTGGCAGGTTTGTCTGATAAAAAAAAAGTTGAAAAAAATAAACAAAAGAAGATAATGTGCATTGTCATATATAGCCAGATGCATTTAAGCATATCCCCTGATCATCCCAAGTGTAGCCAATTAACTCGTAGCGAAAAGCAAATGATCACTTCCGAGCAAACAATGCAATGCAAGCCCAGCACTTTTATCAATTGTGCTCGCTTGTCTGAGTGAGTCGCTCCGACACCGCGAGAGAAACCACTCAATCCTTACGCCTAGTGTTGCGAAACGATCCCAAATCTTTGTTGCAAATAATGATACAGCGGCAAGGTATCCAAACACCACAAGAGTTCACACATCATAACTCGTGCACTCGTCCCAAAATTACACACTGCCAAACACAGTCCTCAGCCTAGTATCGTTTGCAAAGTGTTAGCAAGTAAGCGACACACCAAAAGCTTGAAAAATTCCAGTTCTACAATGCAAGACAAAAACTTGCCATTTGCTAGTCGCAAAGTCGGGAATAAGCAGCCAACCCTCGTCTTGAGGCACAGTGGCGGCGGCTCTATCTGCAGCCTCCCTCGCGCAGACCGCAGACCTCTGCATCTCGGCATCCCGCTTGCTGCGGAACATCGCCTGCTCCTCCTCCACACCTAGTTGGGGAAGACAAGGTGTCTCAGGGGGAGAGCAGGGAGCAGCGCTGTGGCGATGATGGCGGCTTTGCATGCCGCCGTGCTCATCGAGGTCCCGCATCAGGAGGGCCGGATTGACTGTTTGCGGCGGAGACTCGTCCGTCTCGGCGTCGTTTTCTAGCGATCCCGGCTGGAAGGGGCTGACGACGGTCTCGAGCATCGGGGCGATGAGAAAGAAGAACGCCTCGTCGTCCAGGTCGATCTGAATGTCGAATACCGAGTCGCTGTAGATGACCAGAGCGGAAGGCCAAACCGCAAGAGCCCAGAAAGGAACAAACAGCGGGACCTCCGAAAGAACCATGGGAGCGGCCGAAAGAGCCACCGCCGGTTGTGGCCGAGGAAGCAACCTGGGCAGACGCACGGTATGGAACATCGCTGGTCCCTCTGGATGAAGCGCAAGAGGGGCCGCAGGACGTTTCACCGACCCAGCTGGGAGGCCGTCTCTGCGAGGGCGACCGCGTGGCCGGCCGCTCGGGACCTTGGGGACAAAGCCGGTTGGTTTTCCGTCTCGGCGGGAGAGGAGATAAAGGTCTCAAATACATGGCGCAGTTAAGATAGAAATAAGAGTCTGGGTGTACAAGAGAGAATAGAAGAGAAAAGGGCGGATAGGCTGCGCCTAGTCGAATTAATATAGGACAGGACTTTTAAGTCAAGCCTGCTGATCTTCTGTACTTGAGCCGTGATAGAACGGAAGTCTTGAGGTATGCAGATGAAACTATGATGGAATTGAACTGCTACTACCCCAGGAAACAGCCAGGGAGGAGCGATCCATTTATACCAACAAACAAGACCCGGGCCAGAACGCATTTTGAAAGTGATTAGTTGCTTGAAGATCAGAATCTAATGGTGGCCGACACTGCATACAAATCCGAGGCCGCAACAAGGGGACATAGCATATGTATACGCACGACAAGTAGCGAGTATATACAAACTTGTATTGTGTCATTATGAGCCCCGGTCTAGCTCCAAGGTTAAGCAAGTGATTAGGACCTGCTATATACGGAAAAGCTTAAACAATGTCATATCTGCAGGAAGCCAAAACTCCACCGATTTTTGGAGCGTGGCTTCCAGAAGAACGAGAGAAAGTCCAATCGCCCGCGCGAGCTTGCACGTCAAGATCGCTGACCAAATCAGAGCCCGACCTAGTTGCTTGAGCTTGAACTGACTAGGTTTATGAGAAAAAAGATTCGGTTACTGCCGGCGCCTTGAATCGCTCCTATACATACACAAGTACATTGTGTCTAGATCTGCGATGGTGTGATATTTCATAAAACTTTCTCAGAATGCATAGACGGGACTTTCCAGGCATGGGAGCCCCAAAAACGCATTACCGCCAAAAGAGGTGTGGTTATATTCCATGCAATGTTACGCCTACTTCCTATCTCGACTGGCAGAATATAAAGTGAGCCAGCTGGCGGCCTCTCGTTCCCTCTCATGGAACCTGCAGACCAACTCAGACATACACGCCGTAAGTTCAGTTGTCATCAGTCTGTGAATCTGATCTTACCTGCTGTAAGTTGCGGAAGCGGCCTGAAAGTCCTCGCAAGAACACACCCATGCGCTCTCGCCGCACCAGCTCAGCTCAGGTTATAATGTCGGCATCAGTCAACATCCCATTACATCAACGCGAAATTGCAGGTAGTCAGATGAAAGTCTGGAGAGGAATAATAAGTAGGACATCGTGAGTCAGTCAGACAAGCAGGCATCGGGCGTGATTAAGGTCGTCTATTGTCGTTTCTTGCAATGTTGCAGATATGTCGATAATCTCCTCCCCGAGGTCCATCTCCTCGTCCCGGGATACATGATATTATACAGTTGATGGTAGTATGTGGTTTGTCGATGATGGTACAGCGCTTCCCCAGAATGCGCAAACTTCATTTCTCCTCCGGCTTGGTTCTCTGCTCTCCGCGTCGCATAAAAACCGCTGCAAGCGTTCTAGTTGATTGGATTTACCATTGCCTACAGGGCGCATTAGCTCCATCTCTTTAGACTTTTGGAGAGGAATGATCTTCATCAAACGTACGGGTCAAAGTACTCGCCAAACGAGCTGGCCAGAAAGGCAACACCAACCTAGAGGCGAGTTAGTATCCATTCAGACAACTTGTACATAAAAATGGTCGACAATTCAACCCAGATCGACGGGGCAATACTTACACCGAAAGCAGCGACGCTGCGTACAACAGAAGCGTACTCGGGCGCGGTGATAAAGTCGTACGTCGCGCCAACAACACCTCGGGGCTGGGCAGGCCTCGAGCGACCGCCGGCGGGCTGAACACGCACAACCTTGGGAGGCATTTTGACTGGTGGTTGTTTTATAAATCTTAAGGGGGTCTCGTTCGGAGTGCGGCAGTTGCAGTCGTGATAATTGAGATGGGCTTGATTAAGGAGGTAGTTGGTATGGTGTGGATGCTTGTGATGCGCTTCGCAAAAATTCAAATTCCATCACTGGTTCCAATGTCAACGTCAAAGCCAGCCGCGCTAATTTTCTTATCGCGCTTATCAGCTCTCATGAACGGCCCAGGAAAGCCAGGGTTCGGGTTCTTGGGTTATTGCACTTAACCTTGCCTCCTGGTGGGGCGAATTGATTCCGTCAGCGGGGCATGTTCCCCATCCCAGCCCAAGCTTACTTTGTACTTGGATGCAGCTCTGCTTGCAGTCACCTCATCTCCAGCCTTTGCCCATGTCTTTCCATGTTCCTCAGCTTGGCCTTGTAGATACGAGAAATTCCAGCTACCTAATGGTCTGGATGTCACAGAAAAGCACCGCAGATCAAACTCAAGGTTTATCAAACTCAGAAAGCGCGGGTTACTTTGTGCACCACTTCACATCCCAGGACTGGACAACAATAACATAAACCCTGACTTGGTCACCATTGAAGTCTACCAGACTAACAAGATATTTTAAATATGGCCGACGACACACAATTTCAGACAATCTTCAAAGAGGAAGAAGAACCTCAACAATCAATTACCTTGGATTTTACTCAAGATCCTCAAGAACAAAAGTCGTTGACCTTTGACTTTTCAGAGGATTCACATCAAACGCCAGTGAAGGAGGAATCACGGACACAGCCAGAGCAGCAGCAGCAGCAGCAGCAGCAGCAGCAACAGCAGCAGCAACAGCAGTCAGAGCCATCAGGACCATCACAACCGACACCACCGCGCCAACCAGGTGGTTTCTTCCCTTCGTCCACTACTCTCCCCTCCCCAGCCCCCAGCAACCAATCCCGTCTACCCCTGGACTTACCCCACCCACGGGCAACCGCCCTTCGACCGGGCTCCGTCAAGGAAGACAACCTCCGGCGCTTCGTCGAGCAGCGCATTATGCACATCAATCGGCGCTACGTCAAGAAGTTCGGCATCCCGGACCCCAACGACGAGGTGGCAGGCTACCAATCCATCAGCGAGCTGTGCCGCGACCTCGACTCGGTCATCAACATGCTCTGGCTGTCGGGCACACCGGGGATCCAGATCCCTTATTTTCTCAACATCGCCCACGAGCTGACCACGTGGATCGACTCGTTCCCGCCCAGCCCGGCTGCCATGCTCGGCACGCTGGCTAGGCTGGACCACTGTCTCGCCAGTCTGATTGCCGGCAGGGACATTCAGACGGACGAGGACCTGCCGGGATTCGTCGTGCTGCCCGGCGGGACGGGAGCCCGGCTGGGTGGCATGAGTCGCACCGACATGGTGCGCTGCAGGAGCATCGTGGAGCAAACGCGATTGCTGGTTGTGGACGTCATGAGTCGAAACCCGGAGACGGAAGGGATGGAGATTGTTGAGGACGTTACCGAGACCGAGGCTGAGACGACGGACGGCGAGGGCCGGTCGGCGAGGTTCGGCGGTGGTGGTTATGGGGATGACGAGGACGACGCCATCCACTTGGCTGCAGCCAAGGTTTATGAGAACACGCTGATACAACTTGGGGCTACGCTCGGGCAGGGCCCAATTGCCTAAAGGGGTGATCTGCCGTCGAGATTGCCGGTGCCGTAATTTTGTCAAACTAGCGACAGCAATCTACCAAGAGATCATCTTCGTCCGCATGGTGTAACGATGATCTTGGGGCACAGGCTGTCGACTGCCGACTGCCGAGCCCTTGTCTTGTCTTGGCAGAGTATGGACCCATTTACGATTGTTCCTTACTCTGCAAACCACCACCACCTTTACATGCATTTGACGATAAACCTGGAGCGCTAATCTGGTAGTATTTTACCTAGACGATACCGTACATTCAATGTACAACAGACCAAGTTCGGAATATTGACCTACCTCGGCCGGGACATGGAGGCCTTTGACCATCGCAATCCGCCGTCATCGGCCATGTCCTTAACGATCGCTGTCAGATTGTCGGCAAGCTAGGTTTCGGGGCCACTTCCGACTGTCTGGCTTGCGCGCGACCTAGAGTAAAAAGCTTCCGCGTACAATCACCCGCCGGGTCCTGGTGACATGGGTGTAGGGGTCGCCGGCGAGTGGTCCTGGAGCTTCCTGTAATTCAAGACCACGGAGAAGCAGCTGAATCACAAGCTCGAAATGTACAAGCGCATCTCTGGGCCCTGTTCAGAATATCCCGGTAGCGGTGCAGTGAGGCAGCCCTTGGACTCGTTTGATGTTGCTGGGTCAGACGGATCCCACCGATGCCTAGTCAATCCTCCGTTGGGGGACAGCGTCTTGCCTTTGCACCGTAACCCGGCGAGGCCTCCTGCTGGATTGTCAACTCCTCACTTCCTGCTGACAATATTTGATACAGGGGTTTCTGCGCAGATCTTATACTCCCGGACGATAGTTCATCAGAAAGTAAAGAACTCAGCCTGGAGAGCGCAGTCGGGAGAGGGTTTTCGCCATGATGTTTGGAGAAGCTCGGAAGCGGTCCTCGGCAAACGAAATGCCGATGGCGAATGAATCAGGTAGCACACTTAGAGATGGAGGTTCTGCGCAGCCGTGATTCTGATTGCGTTCAACTAAACATCCCAAAGCTCATCGCGGATGAATTGATGGCGCTGGGCCATGCCATCATCAAGGGTGTCGCTCAGCCCCAGGATGAAAACAGCCGCTCTCCGCAGGGCTAGTCTAGAATTAATGTGTGGCAACAGCACGGATCAGCCAATGCTCATTGCAACTTTATTTTCTGATCTTGAAAAGAAACTACTTGCCCCAGATTTCCAACGACAAGCACGTCTGCCGCGCTGCATTTTGACATCTTGTGAAACGCTGGACAGGATATTGACGATCAGACAACCCCCAAGAAGGCAATTTTGCATGTATCTCGAACGAAATCGCGAGCATCGTAGTCTTCTCTCGACTGATTACGATGGAAGAAAACATCCGATTCGGTCATGCAGTATTACAAAAGCAGATGCCGTCCTCACCCGATGCGCCACATCGAGGACAATACTAAGTGGACCCCTTAGACCTCGGCGCCAAGACCAGGGTGTTATGTGACGGCGGCTATGAACGCAGCTCTAAGTACCTTGAGGAACAATATCAAGACTGCCCCCCAAACTTAGTCTCCTAGTGGCGGAATTCTGGGCCGCTGCACTCAATATCTCAAATCTCGGCAGACTGAGAACAATACCAAGATGTTCGCAGCAGCGACCAGGTGCTTACATTATCACTACCCATTGGTGCCACTTTCGTCCCTTGTCTCTTTTCAGCAGTACACTTTTGTTATCCAGTCTATTTTTCTGGGCCCATTTCTTTGACATTGTTCACCAGAAGTCACCTGCTAATTGCAGACGGATGCAGCAAGTTGGATCCCAGGGCGACGCAATCATGCACCACGGAAAACTATGACATCCGGTGCGTCGGTGTATAGGTCAGGTCAGAAAGATGATATATGATGATGGTGGGGAAAAGATACGAATGGTGGTGACAGCGTGATAATATCTTTTGATATCTCCCTGGCCTTGCTATTCTTCATTCATAATCATAATTGCTACCATTTCCAAGCTTGTTTTTATACCTCTTCAAGTTTCCCATCGTTCTCAGAAGCACGTTGACTATTCCCATCAGTCTTGGAACGTTCCAAACATCGTGGCTCAAAGATCCAACTTCCTTTGACGTCTTCAAGACTGTTCATGAGGCTGCCTCCATGCTTCTACATAGCCTTCAACAAACACTCTTCATTTTCTAAAAAAAGAAAAAAAAAAAAGAAAAAAAGGCGTCAGCAGCTTTCTGATATCACTAAATTCTACTGTCTGTTACCATAAAACCCTCCTCCGCCAACATGGACCAGACATTACCAGCAACGGGCACGACCATTAGCCCGCCTGGGCCGACCCTGAACGTCGACCCCCGCTTTCAGACCATTACGATACTCACACCCTCCCTGACGGGATCGGGATTCGATCAAGTGGAGACGACGCCGGCAGAGATATCCTCGGTATATTTCCTCGCCTTCAACACAGCCATCGGCTACAGCGCCCAGATCGGGGCCTGCTTCATCATGCTCCTGGTGCTGCTCACCATGACGGCCAAGGCGCGCTTCGCCCGCATCCCCACCGTCATCAACACGGCGGCGCTCGTCGTGTCCATCATCCGCTGCACGCTCCTCGTCGTTTTCTTCACCTCGACCATGATGGAGTTCTACACCGTCTTCAGCGACGACTTTTCCTATGTCCACCCAAACGACGTCCGGCGCTCCGTGGCTGCTACCGTCTTTGCGCCACTGCAGCTCGCCCTCGTCGAGGCCGCCCTCATGGTCCAGGCCTGGGCCATGGTCGAGCTGTGGCCGCGCACATGGAAGGTGAGCGGCATCGCCTTCTCCCTGCTCCTGGCCTCGGTCACCGTGGCCTTCAAGTGCGCCTCGGCCGCCATCACGGTCAAGAGCGCCCTGGAGCCGTTGGATCCGCGTCCGTACCTGTGGATCAGACAGACGGACCTGGCTTTTACTACGGCCATGGTCACCTGGTTCTGCTTCCTGTTCAACGTCCGTCTCGTCATGCACATGTGGCAGAACAGGAGCATCCTGCCGACGGTCAAGGGGTTGAGTCCGATGGAGGTCCTGGTCATGGCGAATGGCTTGTTGATGGTGTTTCCTGGTAGGTCTTTTTTTTTTTCCCTCGCTCGGTCTCACACCCCTAATCTGAACCTTGGCATCCACAAACAGACCAAGCTAACATTCCCCCTTCCCTCCCAAAGTCCTATTCGCCGGCCTCTACTACGGCGACTTTGGCCAGTTCGAATCCGCCTCCTTGACCATCACGTCGGTGGTCTTAGTCCTCCCGCTCGGCACCCTGGTGGCCCAGCGCCTCGCCGTGGCCAACACGGTGGCCGGCTCGACCGGCACCACGGACATGGACGACAAGCTCGCCTTCCTGGGCAACGCCACGACCGCGACGCACCACTCCTCCTCGGCTGCCGGCCGCTCCAGGCTGGCCTCGCCGCGACTGCATTCCCAACTCAGCACGAGCGTCTCGGCGGGCAAGCCGCGCGTCGACCCTATCGACCTCGAGCTGCAGCGCATCGACGATGACGATGGCGATTTTGGCAGGTCGGGTAGCGCCGGCGGCGTGAGGATCGAGAGGAGCATCGAGAGGAGGGAGGAGAGGCTC
>NC_043744.1:5785775-5825323 GCF_004337985.1 Pyricularia pennisetigena
ATCCTTTCTTGCTTGGTGGTGCTTGCGTTGCGGTGTTGCATCCTTTTATTGCTTAATTCAAATGGGCTTGTCACCTCCCTATTTTACTGGGAGATTCACCGGTGGAGAGGACACTCCGACATGAAGGGCGTTCTTGGTGTCGTCTCTTTGCCATACTTGACCTGAATATTTCTTTTTCCTAGTTTTCCTCTGCTGTCGAGGCTTAGGCGCTTTGAATAATCAAGACCACATTTATTTGGTTTCTTCTAGGCAGCAAAACACCTCGTCACTAATTCCTAAAAGCAACCGAGCAACTTGCCTTGGTGTGGCCAGGGATCATGGTGCTATGCCTAGGATGGGATCGTGGTCCATGTCATCGCAGTCAAGCACACCGACCCCAGACTTGACTGGAGATCACCAAGAGTAGTTGCACGGCGCCCACAGGGATCAACTATTATTCGCTTCCGACAAAAGTTTATTTATGAGACTGATCCAGAAGCATTTCGGGCAGGGATATGTGGTCCTTTGTCTACTGTTATGATGAAATATGATACGGGCAAAGGAAGAATCTCGCAGAGATTCCAAAAAAGAAGAGAGAAACAAAAAAAAAAAAAAGGACCGGGGCCGCACAAGAAGGGCTAACAAATCAGTAATTACAAATCCCGCCCCCTTCACCCTCCATAATCCACATGCCCGCAAGCCCATTGACCTGCACGACATCATCGTCGGGACCGTCCTCCTTTCCGAGGAAGAAATCCCCGCTTCCGGGCACCTTGCCGTTGCCGCGCTTGATGAACCTCCTCGTCCAGGCCTCGATGGCCGGCTCGCCCGTCTCGTCGCGCGCCTGCTTCAGAAACGCAATGAGCGCCGTGCCACCCGTGCCCTTGAGCTGGTCCTTCTTGCCCGCGCTGCCGGACGTGTCGAGCGCGATGCCCTTCGGCCCTCGGGACACGGCCGTCGCGAGGTTGACCTTGGCGGCAGCATTGTACCTGCCTGCCGTCGCCTCGCCCCGGACGGCCTCGGAGCTGCGGCTCCGATCACGCATCGCCTCGCGCGACGGCACGACTATGTAGCGGGCCACGATGGCGATGTGGCGGTCGCGCAGGGCGCGCAGCATGGCCAGGCAGGCGTCGTAGGCCAGCGCGAGCGGCTTGTCGGTGGCGCTGCGCGCCTCGACGAACTGCCGGATGTTGGCCACCGACGCCACGGCGCCCAGGAACCGCGCGTGTCCGCCCGGCATGTACCGCCGCATCTCCATGATGAAGTTGTGCTGGGGTGGCGCCGAGCCGTCGGGGCGTCCGTGCTTCGGCTGCCCCTGCTGCTGATCACCACCGGCTTTCTTGGCGCCGGTAGGGCGGTGCTCGATGCCCAGGACGATGTCGAAGAACTGGATGATGCTGCTCTGCGCGTTGCTGCCCCCGCTGTACTGGCGGTACGACTCGTTGCCGGAGGCGTCCTCGTAGATGACGCCGTGCGGCAGACCAGCGTCCGCCATATTCTTGCTGCCGGCCAGGAAGGGCCGGATGCGGTGGTAAAAGATGTGCGGGTCGCAGTTCTCGTGCACGCGCTGCAGCAGGTTGCCCAGGTCGTCGATGCGCTCGGCAAAGGCGACCAGGCAGGACGTGACGGTGTCGGCATCGCCGTCCCTGGCGGCCTGGATGGCCTTGAGCATCAGGGGGATGGTGGCGGCGCCGCGGGCCTCGATGGCGACCGAGACCAGATAAAACCACGACTCGTCAATGGAGCCGGTGAAGGTGCTGAGGGTGGCGAGGTTCTCGAGGTCGTCGATCGGCTCGTCTGCGAACAGCGGCTTAAAGTTCCACAGGCAGACGGCGGCGTAGGTGGCGACGGGGGCCACGTCGAGGCGCTCGGCGACCTGCAGCAGGGGCACCGAGATGGAGGCCGGCAGGCGGTCCGAAGGGCTGTCACCGCCCCAGATGTAGCCGTGGGCCATGAAGCAGAGGATCGAGTAGGCCCTCCGCCACTCCGCGTCATGTTCCAGACCGATGGTGGAGAGGACCGGCAGGCGGTCGAGGACGGGCCTCAGACGCTTGCTGAGGATGAGAGCCTGCAGGTTGGCAGCCACGGCTTCCCACTTGTTGTAGTAGGGGTCCGGGAGTCTCGACAGGGGTAGGACCTCGGGGAGGAACCCGCTAGTGGGTGAGACTCCATAGTCGGAGAGTTCCGGAAGCGGAGGAAGCATTACCGGTGGGGATCAAAGCCTCGGTGAGCAAGAGTATTTGCGTGAGGATGAAATGGAAAGCCGACGACGGTGCGTTGCGTTTGTTTCTGTATTCCAAAAAACTAGGCTTGGCAAACCTGCTTGGTCTTGGGCGCGATGGAGTATTATATAAATAAGGGTAACCGCTTATGGCTGGCCGATAAATACTGTAGTAGACCTTGTTTTCAAACACGGTAAAGTTAAGTTAAGAAAAGGGCAGCAGAGTTAAATGTTGGAGCGAGATGATCAAGTCCTGACGCAAGGAGTATACAGAATTATTCTGTGATACTCCTCAGCCGTGCGAGATCTCGATAGGGCCGTTGTCATGGGTTTGTGGGTTGACAAATAGTCGAGAAAGGGTTGTGGTGTTGGAGGATGCACGGTTGTGGTGGGAAGAGGTCAAAGAGTAGGAAGACCTGGAAAGAGGTGGAGGGGCAGTTGAATTTTAAAGACTCTGCAGAGGCCAATTAATTTTTCTACAATGTACCCATTGAATCAATGTACTGCAATGCCCGCATGCAAGCAATCAAGAGGACCCTGAAAACGCTGACCAATTCAAACATCAAATGCGCCACTTCTTGTTTCTGTTACCACAACGTTCCACAATTCTCGCACCTCTTTTGTTTACCAAGTTGTTGTGCGGCAAGCTGCGGCTTATTAAAGTCGAGTGGATTGTTGGTAAGGTGAGGGAGGAATCTAGTGGAGTTCATGCATACAAGAAACTTGGGGGTCGCCGTTGCTGACGGGGGCAAGGAACAGATATCGAAAAAAAAGACCATAGATTGATTAACTAGATTAGTTAAATTGAGCTAACCAAACTAGACTAGATTAAACATAACAGCGACAGATAACTGTCTTGAATCGTTTCGTCACATTTGACTGAAAAAGAGGGCAAACTCGGAAACAGTGCCAAGGAACCGACTTCGATCGAGCCCTGGAAGCGCACACCACCTTTTCCCTGCGTAATAGGCGCCCGGCGTCTCCGAATACGGAGACGGGTGATGGTCTTTTTTTTTTTTTTTTTTTTTTTTTCCCTCTCTCTATCTCTCCCTCTTTCTCCTCTTGTTGTCGTCTTTTTCTTTACCCCCAAGGTTGTTGAACGATGTACGTACCCTACCAGTAGATTACAGTAGACTGGATGAACAGATACTGATCACATCATAAATCAAGTTACTTCTGCTCTCTGTTGTAATGGTGTGCTCGTCGCAGCCTGGTTGATCCTAGCCCTGGCCTAGTCCATGTGCAAATATGTAATTATCGCTTGTTTGTCCCAATATTTTTTTCACACTTGGTGGTGTTTCGCTCCAATCAGACGAATGGCTCCTTGGTGTCAGTTGTTTCGAGCCCAATCTATCGTATGCTATACTAGTTCAACAGTCTTTGTGCTGATAAATGCACGTGTTTGATGCACGAAACGGTGAGCTGCATTGCAAATCCCCCGAGGGTTGGGAACATGCCACAGCAATTGCCGGTGGAGAGCCGCAGTGCAGTGCAACACACCCAAGCAGAGGAGGCGAGCTTTGCGATGTTCGGCTGATCTAAGCAAGTCGTTGTCGATAACATAACCCAACGTGCAAGCATGCTAGCTACAATAATGTGGAACAATCGCCCCACTCACAAGTTCCACCATCCATAGCTTGGCACCCCCATGTCGAACTGCACCGAATTGCCTCGTCATTCCGCCAAGCCAAGCCAGGAACCTTGCTTGCCCTGGCGCCCAACTTCAACCCGCCAAACATAACGTACCCTTTCTCCATTGGGAGCTTTGTCCTGCTACCCATGGTATCAACCAGACGATACAATTCGTCCGCCCGCCTCTACTGCGGGTAGCACGAGAATGGTTGTCCAACAGCACATCCTCAACTGGCTGTACAGCGTTCTCACCAGCGTACGTTCAATACCGTCATAGTCATTTACAGCTAGCTAGCTGCCTGGAGCAACCCCGCCTGCGTCGCAACCAAGCTGACCACTCCACAGGAATATCACGATGTCAACCGAACATACAATGATGTCGCTCAAGTCCTGTCGCAATACCCGTCACTGTCGCCTAGGACTGATGTTCACAGTATGTCATTATTTTTATATTTGTCTCGAGTGCCTGCCAGCTAGCCCCTCTTGCACATCAGCCTTTATCATGTCCTTTCACCTGCTAAGCTAACATTCGACACACTTCGCAGCCTTCCCCAACGGCGTCTCTGCCCTCCTCTTACATCTGACCGGTACTATACCCGTCGTCTTCAGGGGCAACACCTACCGCTTTCCCATCTCGCTATGGGTTCCCCACGCTTATCCCCGCGAGCCGCCGCTCGTGTACGTTACTCCCACCGAGAACATGGTCGTCCGCCCCGGCCAGCACGTGGACCCTCAAGGTCAGGTCTACCATCCGTACCTGGTAGGCTGGTCAAGCTTTTGGGATAAGTCTACCGTTCTGGACTTTCTAGCCATCCTCCGGGATGTCTTTGCCAAGGAGCCACCTGTAGTTGCAAAGCAGCAGCAGCCTCCCCAGCAGCAACGGCAACAAGCGGTATCGACCCCGACGCCACCACCAGTCCCCCCGTTGCCCAATGCGAACGTGACGGCGAGACCAGCTTCAGTCGTCAGCAGTGGTCACATCGCCTCCCCTCCGAACGAGCAAAGGCCGCCGCCACCGCCGCCAAAGGGCAACGATGCTTCCGTGCATAGGCCATCTCCCGTGGCGGCACAACCCAGCTCATCCGGGCCACCCTTACCACCACATCCTGGGAGGCAGGAGGCTCCGGCACCACAGAGCCATAGGCTTTCGAGATATGATTCGGCACCACCTCTTCCGCCGCAGCAGCCACATAATACAGGACCACCTCCAAGGCCGCAATACCAATCTCCTCCACCGGCGCATGTGCATGCACCATATGAACAGCAGCAACCATCGGGCTACGATAATTACCATCCGTCAGACCCAAGGCGCATGTCAATCCAGTCGCAGGGTGCACCTCCACAGCCAACACCGCAGCCCCATGCCAGTTGGAACCAGCAACATCAACAGCCTCCGCAACACCAACAACAACAGCAGCCGCCTCCAGTGCAGCAACACGCCCAGCAACCGGCGCCTCACCCTCAGAGCCAACCACCACACCCTCAATACCAGCAACCACCACCACAACCCGTCCATAAACCGCCGCCACCACCACCAGACATCATGGACGAACCCCTGGTTCTGTCCCTCCCCTCCCCTACCAACATCCCCGCACCCCCAATTCCCCCGAATCCGGAGCGCTCCAACCTCCTCGCCCAGCTCGCCACGACCCTGCACGCGATGCGCGTCCGGGCTCGGGCTCAAAACGAATCCTCCCTTTCTGGCCTCCAAGCTCAGCGCGCCGCCATGCTGGCCGCTCTTTCCTCGATGCACGCCGAGCAGCAGTCTCTGTCGGCGGTGTCGTCGCTGCTGTCATCCAACGCCTCCATCTTGCACGACTCCCTGCGCAAGGCCGACGCGGTCGTGGCCGACGCAAAAGCAGGCAAGATTGTACCCCCGGACGTCGACGAGCTGCTCGTTGCGCCCACGGTGGTTGCGAACCAGCTGTATGACCTCGTGGCCGAGGAGCGCGCCCTCGCCGACGCCGTCTTTGTGCTCGGCAGGGCCGTGGAGAGGGGTCGTGTCAGCCCTGGAGTCTTTGCCAAGACGACGAGAAGCCTGGCTAGAGAGTGGTATCTCAAAAAGGCACTCGTCAAGAAGATTGGGCGGGGAATGGGATTGATTCAGCCTTGAGACGCCATTCGTGTATAATATGAACAAAGGGGCGTGCCGGCTGAACAATTCTTTTGGACCTGTTATATATCTTGCCTCTTCAAGAAGCCTCAAAATTCCAGTACTCTCTTTCATGAGACATTTATTTAATACCATGAGGGTGAGATTTGATTTTCACGACAACTAATAATCTAACCTGTACTCTCTCTTGCTCTGTCTGCTTCCTGCTTCATTGCCATCTTGTCGAGAATGCAACGCCGTAGCGTTGCCCCAGCCAACTCAAAACGAAACAAACCTTCTATGCTTATATATCCAATTACTATCACTAACAAAAACCGCATCGTTGTGCGCTATCACTCGGACAGACTTCAGCTTCAAACACAGGTAGCACCATCATAGTTTCGCCTGTCCAGTACCATTGATATGGTCTGCAGAGATGACACTCGCCTCCTGCCGCTCAAACATGCCGATTATCTGCCCCATCTCCGCGCCCCTGATGGGTCTAGGATGCTCGAGATCACACTTTGCCACCGACACAGCCCTCGACGCACCACCGCTTGCGCCTGGTCCAGAATGTCCGCTCCAGCCGGCACCGTCAACGTCTTTCTTGCCGTGGTGCGGCCGGAAGGGGTTGATGGCACGACTCAAAGACGACGAAAATCGACGTCTGAGGCTGGACGTCCTTCCCTTTGCTACAGTTTCTGTGGCCAGCGGCTGCGGCGCCGATTGAGTGCTGTTTTCGGTCATGAAGCTGGCACTATTGCAGAGTTTGGTCAGCCGCGGCTGGGGCGCAGACATGGTGCTGCTGCCCGCGAAGCTGTATTTGCTTGCGTTGGATCTACTGTTGCTGTTTGTGGTCCTAGCGCTGGGTGTCGGCGGCGCTGGTCCACTCCCACTGCTTAAAGAGGGAGAGTAGGTAGATCCTACGGGTCTTGTATAAGGCTGATCGTTTGTGTGGACTGATTTGTTGAAAAACGGCATGCTCCTCCTAGCAAGGAGCCTCTTGGCCACCGACGAAGTACCAGACTCTCTCATCGATTTGACTCCGTGTATATAGCTAACAGTATCAATGTCAGTGTCAGGCACATTTTTGTCTCGCTGATTCGCCTGGAAAAGCGCAGTGCCGCTGTGTCCAGAGTTGTCCAGTGTATGCGGTAGCTTGGGATGCTGTGGCTGTTGGAGTCTGCACTCAACAATCTTTCTCCTAATTCTGCTGGTACCAGCCCCTTCTCTGATTGTATAAGTGTCCTTAAGGCTGTCTTGCGTCTCACTTCTTAAGCTCCTGGAAAATCTTCTCAGTAGACTTGCAGAGCCGATGGGATGTAGCATCTGGTTAGCTTTCTTCCTCAGACTATCGTCGCCATGGGGTGTATCTTGCATGCCAGAGTCTTCGATAGCACCATCGTATGTCTTGACCTGTTGACTGGGAGATGAATGGTATAGACTCTCTGGTGTGCTCAGATTTTCAAAGAGCGTGATCTTTTGTTTCAATGGGGATGCACCAGGAGAGATACCATCGGAACCAGGCCCGTGTCCATAGCGATTACCAAAGTCATTGGCGGATAAGTTCTTGACAGGCGAGAATAAGTGTCCCGCGGGAAATCCGTGGCCTGCAGGTCGAGGTAGTCTGAATACAGGGGCCTTTGAGCCGGAAAAGGTTGAATGAGGAGCAGCGGCAGCACTGGTTTCTTTCCACCTTGACGATGGCCCCAAATCTGGACCCACAGGGCTACCATGGTCAAAGAGACGACGAAGGTCTGCAACTCTGTTTGGACACGATTTCACTTCCTTTGGCTTGTAGCTCGTGCCCCCGCTCTGAGATGCACCACCAGTCATGACAATCCTGTCTGTTGTCGCAATGGAATGTCGTGAAGAGGCCGTATTAGCAGAGCGCAGGGGGTGGTGGACCGGGCTTGATTGCAAGACAGAAGACTTTGTCGCAGGCCTTTGGGGCGTGACTGGGACGGGAGTGGTATACCCAGGATGCCCGCCAAAATTAGACGGCTTTTTCTGGCCGCTCCTTGTAAGAGCTGGCTCGGATAATCTTGATCGTAGCTTGTAATCAAGATCCCTGACGGAAAGCAAACTACCAGGTCCAGCTGCATTGGGCGAATCGGAGAATGAAGAGTGTGCAACAGGTCGAATTTGGGTTCCTGCAGACTCCTTCGTCTTGGTGGCCATGGACCTGGGCGTCGAAGAAGCTGCTGCCTGTAGAATTGTTGGAGTTTCCGGGCTCCTGGTTGCCGACCTCTTCTCGGACATAGGGGTATTGATCAATGGTGTAGCGCTCCCCTGCGTAGGAACTATCCGAATCGACGCTGGCCTGGAACGGGTTTCTGCCATTGTCTCAATAGATTGCCGAAGCTGACCCACGCTGGACTGTCGGGTTAGTGGTTTTGGTTCAGGGAAGAGCGATTTAGTATACACAGAATGCAATGACAGCAACGAGGATCTCGTGTCTGTACTGGAGCCCTTTATAGAGACGGCAGTTTCAGCATCGGCAGCAGTCTGACGTGTAGATGGCCCTGATGACTTTGTTACGTCTACAGGTCTCTGCAGTATGATGCCTGTTGAGCGACGCAGAGAATCGGACGTTTTGCCTATTTCTTTCGCTTCAAACAGTTTTCTCCGTTCTGCGACGATTAAAGGGTGTCCCTTTGCAATGTCAACCGGCGCACCAGAGCTAGAGCTTCCGCTCCGGTTGTGTCTAGATGTCCCATCCAGTGTGTGTAGGGTCCGTCCGGGCGGGATCATGTCTGAGGATACCTAGTCCTCGGTGAACCTGAGCAGCCAGCTGTCTGACCTGCCGGGCATGTTGAGCTGAGAGTTAGTTTCTATGACTGATTTCAGCATTTCAGTACTGGCAGGCACTGCTCCTGCCAAGGCGTTAGGTCGGCTGGAGATAATTACTGAGCAGGAGATGCCATTGCGATTTGTCAAATTAGTCCTGGTGTCTTCGCAGTAGGACTCCCTATCCATCTGGGTTGCACCACATTGCTCTCGATGTACAGTTGCTCCTTGAGATTCAGAGAGGTTGTAGTCCGAACGGGGAGGTGTATGCTGCTCAACCCTGTGTGATGGGCCATGAAGATTGTGGCTGAATTGCGAACCTAAGCTTTCTGCCTCCCAATTACGTTCGCATTTTCCCAGATCCGAGTCTTCATCACCTGCCAAAGCGCCTGGATCTGGTGACACAAGAGTGTCCTTGGAAGACACGTGAGTCAATTCTGCACCAGAAGCATCCCTGCGACCTAGACGGAGCGGTTCCGGCTTCAGGCGAGAGTCGGTGAAATCGGTGTCGCTGCTACGGTTAAGGGTTCGAAGGTGGCCAGGTCGCCGTGTATCTGTGTCTTTTGTGGCCATGTTCATTGTGTTTAGGTTCGTAGGCTAGCAAATGGGGCAAACTAAGATCTGTCCAGTACATGTGCAAAAGATGCAATATGGATAACGGCAACGTCGTCGGCTTTTCAGATATCAGCCTGACACGGGATGCCCATGCGAGTTTCGGGATGAGGTAGAGGTAACATATCTATCTCGGTATGGGTCGACCTTGGCAGTCTTATAAACCTCTGGCGAATGTCTCAGAAGGCAAGTGCAATCGATCGCGAGGTGTGGCTGAACTGGAAGCTGGAAGCCAAAGTTGCCTAGTGCCTTACCTCGGGAGTATAATTGAGGTTACCTGGGCTGCTCTGTGGCGTTATTCCATGCTTGCTAGTGAAAAAGTGAATAAAACCTCCTTTTGCCCTACAGAGCAGGTTCACTAGGATAAAGACTGGTTGCATTCATCGAGTGATATTCTGTATACAGCCTTTCCAGGGAGTATGTAGGCAGTAGTAAAATACAGCAGAAAGGAGAGAACTTCTGTAACAAACAGTCACAAACAAGTTCGGTTTTACAAGCTACTAAAGCTACTGGCGACAGACTTGTTTGGCTTGCATGTCTACTAATATAGCTAGGCTTGACTAGGTTGTCAAAGCTGTGATGCTTATCGACAGCCAGAGGCAAAAAGACTGCCCCACATCCTTGCACACACTCAACGCTAGTACCAATCGGGCTAGCGTGATTGCAGTCGCGTCGCCTCGATACCATAATCCACATCTTCAGAAAGAACATTCCGCCCTGACAAGTTGCCGCCTCCACACCATACTTTGTCAACCACGACAGCGCGGCGACGGGTCAGGTCATCGCGAAACCTGTGAGAACCCTACGGAAACGATCTGCATACGATTTCTTTCCTTTCCAGATACTTTGTAGACGCTAAAAAAGACCTTGGCGTCTCTTGGGAGCGCGCGCGAGGTTGCGCTGTAGCGGGTGAAGCCTGCACCGCTTGCTTTGAAATCAGCTTCAGCTTGGCCTCACCTCGAGTCGACAAGGCAACGCCTCCAAATCAGAAACCATATTTCGACTGAACAAGAAGCGCACTTGCGTCCCTATTGAAAGCTTCTCAACATGGCGGAATACGGCGAGATGGACGAGTACGCCGACTACGAGGCTGGCGATTACGATGCTGAGAACGACGACGAGATCACGGCCGAGGACTGCTGGAACGTCATTTCATCCTACTTTGACGAGAAAGGTCTTGTATCTCAGCAGATCGACTCGTACAATGAGTTCACCACGTCCACAATCCAGGGAATCATTGACGAATACTCGGTTCTCACCCTGGACAACCCAAATCCTCCCGACACTTTTGAAGGAAAGCCCATTCGATTGCGCCGATATGAAATCATGCTTGGAAACATTCTCGTGACCCAGCCTACAGTTAAGGAAACAGACGGCAAGGTCAGCACCCTGGTGCCGTACGAGTGCCGTGACAGAAACTTGACGTATTCTTGCCCGCTCTACGTCAAGCTCACCAAGAAGGTCAACGTCGCGGTCGAAGAGGATATACCGCTGCATGAACTCAACGATGAGCAGCGCGAGGAGATGCAGAGGACGAACGAGCACCCCACCACCATCCGTTGGGAGCTGGACAGGGACAAGTCACACAACCCGGACGAGAAGATTTCGGGCGAAAAGATGGCCGACATGATATACATTGGCAAGATCCCAGTCATGGTAAAGAGTCGAATTTGCTATCTGAGGAGTCAGCCCGAGTCGGAACTTTTCCTCCTGAACGAGTGTCCCTATGATCAGGGTGGCTACTTTATCATCAACGGTAGTGAGAAAGTCCTAATTGCCCAGGAGCGCTCTGCTGCAAACATCGTTCAGGTCTTCAAGAAGGCCCAACCAAACAAATACCTCTACCAGGCCGAAATCCGCAGTGCTTTGGAGAAGGGCTCTCGTCTCGTCTCAACCCTGACCATGAAGTTGACCTCCAAGGGTGACAGCACGCGTGGATCATTTGGGCAGACGATCCACCTGAACTTACCATACACCAGTGGTGACCTCCCGATCGCCATCGTCTTCCGTGCTTTGGGAGTTGTCTCCGACGAGGATATTCTGAACCACATCGTGTTGGACAAGAACGACACACAAATGTTGGAGATGCTGAGGCCCAGTATTGAAGAGGCTTTCTGTATTCAAGATCGAGAAGTCGCGCTGGACTTTATCGCCAAGCGTGTCGGTAAGGATGGTGGCCATTCGAACAGCAGACATCTTCGTCTGAAAGTGGCACGAGACATTCTGCAAAAGGACACGCTCCCCCACATCTCCCAGGCAGAGGGCTGCGAGACCCGCAAGGCCTTCTTCTTGGGTTACATGGTGCACAAGATCTTGCAGTGTGCCCTTGGTCGTCGGGATGTCGATGACCGAGATCACTTTGGCAAGAAGCGGTTGGATCTGGCTGGTCCTCTGCTGGCAAAGCTCTTCCGTGGCATCATTCGCAAGTTGACAAACGACATGATGGGCGGCCTGAGGCGGTGCATTGACGCTGGCAGAGACTTTGATCTCACAGCCTCGCTCAAACCCAACACACTCACAAACGGGTTGAAATACTCGTTGGCCACAGGCAACTGGGGAGATCAAAAGAAGGCTGCGAGCTCCACTGCAGGTGTCTCGCAAGTGCTGAACCGATACACTTTTGCTTCGACTTTGTCCCATTTGCGGCGAACCAACACTCCCATCGGAAGAGATGGCAAGCTTGCCAAGCCTCGACAGCTTCACAACACTCATTGGGGTCTCGTGTGTCCTGCTGAGACTCCCGAGGGACAGGCTTGTGGTCTGGTGAAGAACCTATCGTTGATGTGCATGGTCAGTGTAGGAACGCCGGCAGAGCCCATCTACGACTTCCTGGTCGCGCGAGGAATGGACGTGCTCGAGGAGTACGAGCCATCGAACTCTTCCAGTACATCTAAGATCTTTATTAACGGCACATGGGTTGGTGTAGCCAACAAGATTGAAGAGTTGGTGGACTTGGTCTATGATCTCCGCAGGAAGAGTAGAGTTGATCCTGAAGTCTCACTCATTCATGACGTCCGTGAAGGCGAGTTCAGGATTTTCTCGGACGCTGGACGTGTCATGAGACCTTTGTTTGTCGTCAACCAAAAAGATGACCCTCGGACAGGCGCCCAGGCGGGCACTTTGGTGCTCACAAAGGAGCACGTCGCCAAGCTGCATGCAGACAAGGACAACAACCTCAGCCCCGGAGACGAAGGTCACTACGGCTGGCAAGGCCTGAAGAGTGATGGTGTTCTCGACCTGATGGATGCTGAACAAGAAGAGACGGCCATGATCTGCATGTCGCCGAGCGATCTAGATAAGTTCAGAGCGCTCAAGTTTGGGGGTGCAACTCTGGACGAGTTGGAGGCCTTTGACAAGAACGATATCAACAGAAGACTGAACACCAAGATCAACCCGACAACCCACATGTACACCCACTGCGAAATCCACCCCAGCATGCTTTTGGGTATTTGCGCAAGCATCATTCCTTTCCCTGACCACAACCAGGTAGGTAGTTCCGGGTTATTGTTGGGACAATTATCAGCCTGTGTTTCTCTGAAATGAATGCTAACCACGAATCTTCAGTCACCCCGTAACTGTTACCAATCTGCCATGGGTAAACAAGCCATGGGTTTCTTCCTCACAAACTACAACCGCCGCATGGACACCATGGCGAACATTCTCTACTACCCTCAAAAGCCTCTTGGCACAACCCGGTCCATGGAGTACCTCAAGTTCCGTGAGCTTCCTGCCGGCCAGAATGCAATCGTAGCAATTGCTTGCTATTCTGGATACAACCAGGAAGATTCCGTCATTATGAACCAAAGCACCATCGATCGCGGTCTGTTCCGTAGCTTGTTCTTCCGTTCATATACAGACTCGGAGAAGCGCGTCGGTATCAATATGGTTGAAAAGTTCGAAAAGCCGTTCCGTGCCGACACGTTGAGGCTCAAGCAGGGCACTTACGACAAGCTCGAGGACGACGGTATCGTTGCTCCTGGTACCCGTGTTTCTGGTGAAGACATCATCATCGGCAAGACGGCTCCCATCCCTGCGGACAACCAAGAACTCGGTCAGCGGACGGTGCAGCACACAAAGCGAGACGCATCGACCCCTCTCCGCAGTACCGAAAGCGGTATTGTCGACCAGGTCATCGTTACGACCAATCAAGACGGTCTTAAATACGTCAAGGTGCGCGTGCGAACCACCAAGATCCCGCAGATCGGTGACAAGTTCGCATCCAGACACGGACAAAAGGGTACAATTGGTGTCACATACAGACACGAAGACATGCCATTCACCAGGGAGGGTATCACCCCTGACATTATCATCAACCCCCACGCCATTCCTTCTCGTATGACAATTGCCCATTTGATCGAGTGCTTGTTGTCAAAGGTCGCAACGCTCAAGGGTATGGAGGGCGATGCCACGCCCTTCACAGAGGTTACTGTGGATTCGGTCAGCAACCTCCTGCGTGAGCACGGATACCAATCCCGAGGCTTTGAGGTCCTCTATCACGGCCACACAGGTCGCAAGTTGCGAGCTCAAGTCTTCTTTGGACCGACCTACTACCAGCGTTTGAGGCACATGGTGGACGACAAGATCCACGCACGAGCGCGTGGTCCCGTCAATATCATGACTAGACAGCCGGTGGAGGGTCGTGCACGTGATGGTGGTCTGCGTTTCGGAGAAATGGAACGTGATTGCATGATTGCACACGGAGCAGCCTCCTTCTTGAAGGAGAGGTTGTTTGAGGTTTCGGATGCATTCAGGGCGCACATCTGCGGCATTTGTGGGCTGATGACGCCCATTGCGTACGTTATTTTCTTGTTTCTCTCCCTTTTGGCTGAAAAGACTCATTGCTAACATCAAACCGCTCCACAGCGATCTAACGAGGAAAACATTCGAGTGTCGACCATGTAGGAACAAGACCAAGATTGCGCAGGTTCACATACCTTATGCGGCCAAGCTCCTTTTCCAAGAGCTGGCGTCGATGAACATTGCCACTAGAATGTTTACAGAGAGGTCGGGAGTTTCGATTCGCTGATGTGGATGGCAAGTCACGAGTCCGGGATGGGGTGTTGGTGGAATTTGGCTTATTGGTGGTGCAAAAGTGGAAGCATTGCAAGATTGGCATGCATCATAGTATGTTTTCTATGGCAGTCATGGGGCCGAGCCAAGCTTGGTTCGGCTTGCCGGCTGTCATTTTCCCCTTTCGTTCCAACATATAACCACTGTGTACGTTTAGGTCTGTGAAGAAGCGCATTTTGGAGTCGCGGCAATTTTTCGATATTGGAAAAGGAGCGGTGTTAGTAATTAACCAAGAATAAGACAAAAAAAGACAATGATAGCAATGATGATCTGGTGCAAATGAAATCTAGAAGGGGTCTATATGTATTTGTTGGTACAAGAAGTCTAGTGACGGTTCCACGTGTCCTTTGTCTGTGTTGATACAATAAATAATCGTACAAGTTTCCTGCCTCAATACTGTGGCGTTGAATTTCTCAATATACAAGTTTGATATCACGTTCATGGCCTCCCTTTATCAGGAGGACCAAGCGGCGCCTCATGCGTGACGTCCCGAACGGACTGGCCCTTTTTGTACTCCTCCTCGAGCTGGCGCTGCATGTCAAAATCGAGCTGGCGCTCGCGCTTAATGCGCTGCTGTTCCATGTCGCGGATGACGCCTTGATGCATTGCCTAGAACATTTTTGATTCGTGGTGTTGGCGTCCATGTTTCTCATTTTCGAGCGATTGTTTTTTTTTCAAGTTGACCATTTACGGAGTCTAGGCCACCTTGGATGAAATGGGAACAAGAAGACGTACAGCTTTTTCGGCCTTTTGCTGAAAGTGCACAAATATCACCGTCGTTGCGGCAAAGAGCGAGGTGCCCAGCAGGGTGAGCTTGGATGCGCGTGACATTGTCTTGTATTTAATAGGTTTCTGGGGCTTCGGTTTGATAATGACAGTTTTCAGCGGCCTGGCTACCTGCACCGTTGCATTCCCAACATCCGCCTCTTTGAGATAGATGTCTGTAATTATATCCCAACTTGCATGAACAGAAAATCGCGTCCCGGGTTACCGCGTCTGGCAGAGGGTGGAATGATGTAATTTTTCTGCCGTCCCAGACCACCATGCCACCCGGCCGGCGTTCCTTTCATCCCTGCACAGCGGCGTCGGCTCGGGCTTGGCGCTTGCTTTGGGGGGGTGAAAGCTCCAAGGTCGGGTTGTTTCCCCACATTAGCACAGGCGCAGCAAGCAGTCGACTTGGTTGGACCAGCGGAGCTTGGTTTGGAGGCTCCAAGCGTCGATTGAATCACGACAAGACCAGACAACAATCAACTTATCATCCCTACGCATCTATCATCTCGCCAGCCGCCTACTGTAACAACACAGGGGCATTTCAGCCCGTCGATTCCATCTCTGCAACCTGCGATTTCCTTCCCGAGGCGTTTTCGCGACAAACAGAATTCACAATGGTTCGTCGGATGCAATCGCCCATCGAAGCCTCCACAGTAGCGAACAAGAGACGCCAAAGCTAACCCGTTTGCTTCCCGACAGTCTGCTCAAAGTTCAGCGGGTATCCAGACCCTGCTCGAGGTACGGATCCCGTCTTCCCTAGCGAATCTACCGATGCGGGACAGGGGAAAAAAAAAACGGCTATGCATCGGGATGACGACTAACGGAGCCGGGTGTTGCGATGACTTGTAGGCCGAGCGTGAGGCGTCCAAGATTGTCCAGAAGGGTGAGTCCAAAACCAAACCACAGCTGCACCTGCGGCTCGTGTGCTAACATTTCATGTATCAATCTAGCACGGGAATGTATGTACACACCGAATTAAACCCCTCCTTCTCCCGCCGAAATCATCGAACCCATCACACAGGCACCACGCAAACCCTCCAGCGGCCCATTCTCGGCGTTAACCCGTCCCCTCTTTACGATTCGCAGTCCGCACAAAGAGAGTCAAGGAGGCCCGCGACGAGGCCAAGAAGGAAATAGAAGCCTACAAGGCCGAGAAGGAGAGCGAATACAAGGCGTTTGAGTCCAAGGTTCGTCCATCTGTCTCTCTCCCTTGCTACTAATCAAAAAGCCCATCCTGCAGAGAGAAAGACTAACCCGCGCAAACACCATCACCCTTCACCCTCTATAGCACACCCAAGGCAACAAGCAGGCCGAGGAGGAGGCCAACAAGGAGGCCGAGACCCAGATCAAGGAGATCAAGGAGGCCGGCAAGAAGCACCAGGACAAGGTCATCAAGGACCTGCTCAAGGCCGTCTTTGAGCCTCACCCTGTACCGCCGACTGCCGCTTAAGCTGTTGATCTTTTTTTTTTTTATTGTTTGGAGAACCAGATTGGCGTCATGTTTTTGCACTGAGCTTATAGAAAGATGAATCAAGCAGCACGTTGCAAGATTGTTCCATTGAGTAGTTGTAGTATGCATCAACGCTTTTTGACTTTTGTCTTTTTTTTTTTCTATTAACCTTTACGCCAGATTGTATGCCGCTATGAAAACAAACCAGGGGCGAGTGCTGGTGTCAAATACATTGATGTACACATTAATCAACCCCGAACAGCCACCTCCAGACGATTTAATCTTGAAGGAATTCCCGTAGTGTCGTCAGCATATCATGCATCTCCTTCCCGTTCTCCGTCTCCACATCCACGGCATCGGCCTGTTCCTTTAAGCTCCTGTTCAGCAGCTCCAAAGTCTCGTCCCTATCCGCCAGCAGCGTCTGGATCTTTTTCTTTGCCCCATCGTCCTCGGCCACCAGCCAAGCGAGCATCACGTCGATGCTCTGGAGCACAAACAGCCCCGCGTCCAGCCGGCGAGAGAAACGCTCGTCCTCGTCCAGCTCGTCCATGCCGGCCGCGTCCACGGCCGCCACCCTGCCCGCGTACTCCCGGCGCAGCAGGACGAGCCTCTCGGTCTTTTCGTAGTCCTTCTCCACAAACTTGGCCAGCGTCCGGATCCGCTCCGCGCTCTCCGTCGGCAGCAGCCTCAGCATGCACGCAAAGATGCTGATGAGGTGCTCCACAACCCTCGGGTCGCGCTTCTTGGACGAGCCCTTGGCACTGCTACTGCTGCTGCTGCTGCTGCTGGTCTTCATGAACAGCGTAAACAACGTCTTGAGCCCACCGTACTCGACGATCAGCTCGCACACCCCGGCCTCGCGGCTCTGCGCCACCGCATGATCCAGCAACCGCAGCGCCGGCGTGCGAGCCTTCTTGGCCGTCGGGCTGCCGATCAGCACCAGGCACAGGGCGTGGCCCTCGGCATCGACAAACTTTTGCTTGCCTTCGGGCCGGTCGACGATGCACGTCAGCGCCTCGAAGCAGTTCTCCATGAACTCCTCCTCGTCCCCGCCGCGCTCCGGATCCCGCGCGCGGTACGGCGCCACCAGCTGCAGCAGCGGCTCGACCGCGTCCAGGTCTCGCGCCAGCCTGTCGCGGTTCGCTGGGCTCGCCTGGGCCAGAATGGCCAGCATCTCGGCCGCGTACTGCTTGTTCTGCGATACGGGCTCCTCGGCCTTGGCGGCCCGGGCCAGGAGCCACTTGAGCAGGGGGTCGCAGCGCCCAACCGTCTCTGCCGTCGCGGGCCGGCCGCCGCACAGGTTCTCCACGACCTCGAGGATGCGGTAGACGCCCTCGCGGTCGGCCTCGTCGCCGGCCTCGTCGAGCCGCTCCAGGTTCGACACGAGCAGCGACAGCAGGTCCGCCTCGAGCAGGGCGTCGACCAGCGCCGCCCAGTCGTCCTCGGTCGCGCCCTCGACGTCGTCGCCCGTCAGCTCCGCGACGATCTGCACCGCCGCGAGCGCAATGTCCGTGTTGTCGTGCGCCAGCAGGCCCGTCAGCGACCCGGCGGTGCCGAGGCGCGCGAACTCGGCGTAGAGCGAAGGGTGCTCGGCCAGGATGCCGAGGTTGCGCACGGCCGCGTCCAGGTCCGCCTCGCTGTCGATGAACTTGGCCGGGTCGTCTGCGTGGCGGGCGCGCAGCTCGGCGTTGCGGTTGATCTTCTTCTCAAGCGCCAGGGCCGTGCGCCGCAGCCATGCCGCGTCGAACTTGTCGTCCGGAGGAGGGGCAGCGCTGTCGGCCGACTCGACAAAGTCCAGCACTTCTGCTTCCTGCCGTGTTATGCCACCACCAAAGAAACGGCCGTCTTCGTCGTCGTCTGGGATGTCGTCGTCGGGTGGTGCCGACGGGCCGTAGTCTCCATCTTCATCGTCTTCGGGCGGCGGCGCAGGGCCTGCTTCTACGTCGTTCTCGTCGTCGTCGTCGTCTACTTGGGCGTGGCGGCTTGAGGAGGGGTTCAGTTTGGCGGATTTGTAGATCTCATCTGTCCATTGACATGTCAGTGTTTTTGTAAACAGATGACAAAGAAGGACAAACTGCTTACTTGGATCGCGGACGGGGTCCAGCTTGCGTTTGCTAGGAAGACCCGAGCTCTGCGGACAAGTACCGGTATTTTTTAGTACACGATCAATGTGAAGCTGTTGAGTGCGAGTGATATGCTTCAAACTCACCTTGAAAAGGTCGTCAATGCTCGTCATCTTCTCATAGTTTGCCTGATTGATATACTGCAAGATTCTGTCAGTGTTTACCGGATTTCGGTTTAAAGTCAAGGTATTCACTGTGGGTTGGGTTTTGGAGCTGATATCGTCATTCGTGTCGGGACGCGCCGATTGGAATGGAAAGGGACCATTGAATTTCGTGCTCTGCGCCTTACAATGCGCACTGTATTCTGCCGTTACACTCAACCCTCTTGTTGCAGGAGGCCGTACCACGACTTGCAGGTTTGAGACTCAAGACATTAAAACAACTCATTTCCTCATTGGATCTAAATACAGTCTTGTATAACTCTACCATACTATAATTCCTTCACCCACCAACCAGCCATCAGTGACAATGGCTCCTACACTCATTCTCATACGTCACGCTCAGGCGGAGCACAATGTTTCCAATAAGTGCACCCCCCCCGCACCTTGGATAAAGGACTATATCAAAAAAAAAATAAAAAATAAAAAATACAAACAAATCCCACACAATATAGGGAGCTAACTCCAGAAACACAAGACTATAGCATTCCCGACCCCGAGCTGACGCCACTCGGCAAGGAGCAAGCCGCTGCGCTCTCTGCGCACCTGCAGAAACGCCTGCCGGGCTCTCTCGACCCTGAACTCATCGTCGTCAGCCCTTTCCGGCGGTGCCTGCAGACGGCCACTATTGCCTTTGACTGGTTGATCGACGCAGAATCCGGCAAGTCAAAGGTTCCCATGGTGGCCAACGCCAGCTGGCAAGGTAAAATTTCTTTCTCTCTCTTTTTTAGTCTCTCATTGACTTCGAATTTGTTGTATAACAACGCAAGCAACTGCCGAAGTCTGCCCCACTACTGTCATGAGCTTTATACTATAGTACAGAAGCAGCGATGTGAATTTGAGACCCCATCATGTTATTACGGGACCAGAGTTTTTCAAGCAAAATCAGCAAACAGAACCAAGAAAGAACACATTAACCAAGACTCCTCCATATAGAAAACGCAGACAAACCCTGCGACACGGGAACGGACCCGACCCTCGTGGCCCCAAATTTCCCCCACATAGACTTTAGCGCCCTGGACCCCGTGTACCCGGACAAGACGTCTCCCGAGGCGTCGCTTTACCACTACACGCGCGAGGCCCTGCTCGCCCGCGCCCAGTCCTGCCTGCGCGAGCTGCGCTCTCGGCCCGAGCGCGTCATCGCCGTCGTCTCGCACTCGGCCTTTATGCGCCAGGCCGTCACGGGCTGCTGGTACATGAATGCCGACTACCGCATCTTTGACTTTGCCGATGCGGGCGAGGACGAGTCGGCTCCTTTGAGGCTGGTCCAGTGGGATGAGACCAAGGGAGGTGGCATGGGCCTGAGCTTGGAGGTCGGGGTCGCGCTGGGCGAGGGCCTGCCCGAGACCTTGAGCGATGCCGTGCCCGCGGAGGATAAGAAGCTGCCCGAGTGAGTGTGGTCGACTTGGTCTCAAGGGGGCGACGTCCTCTAAAATTTGGGGGAGGGTGGATGCCCGATCAATTGGTGCCACAGGGAACGATTGTCCTTTATTGCTTGCTATCTGTCAAGAATGACGAACGAAGGGGGTGCGAAGGGGCATATAACTGATACAAGGGGAGGACTCCTGAGAACTAACTACATTTGCTTCTCATTTGAACTAGAGACAATGGCATGTCATGAGCGTAATCAATCGCCTTCAACCATAGAGAATAAAACACGGGGGTCTAGGCGTCAGAGAGCTCAATGTTGTAGTTTAGATGTCGGATTCGCGCAGTAGGGCTGGCTTGCAGATTGAAGCTGCAACGCCCCATTGTCAATCGCGATCCTGTCGTTTGACCGAATGGTCCAGGTCAAAGTTCTCTACTTGCCTCAAGCAAAGAATCTGTCACTTGGCACGTTAGCATAAAGGCCTCACTGATAGATCACCGCATCGACGCCCCAGGAAAATTTCAAGGTAAAAAAATTTGTCATGCTGCGATTCGAGCAGGGCCATCATGATTTTGGTGCTCCGAAGAAAGAAAATCCGAAACGAGACAAGCATTCCTTGACGCCCGCCACCATGGATCCGTCTTGAGATTCCTCCCTTTTGGCATCGTTGAGATTTAACAAAAAAAGAAAAAAGCTTTGACATGTCCCTTCCCTCTTTTGCGGTCATCAACGGGCTAATTCCACTTTCCCCTCGGACCAAAGACCGTCTCATACCGCTTTCGCCGTTACCGTCTCAAAAACAATAAAAAGCCAGAGAAACAACCGCCACCCATCAACCGGAGGTCATTTATGCCCTAGACATGACACCCCAGGCGCGGATGATGTTGTCGGTGTAACCGGCGAACAGGGTCTGGCCGTCGGCGCTCCAGGCGAGCGAGATACACTCGGGCTCCCGGCTCTTCTTGCCAACGGCGGCGAACTCGGGCTTGAGCTCATCGACCTTGCTCTTCTTCTCCAGGTCGAAGATGATGATGCTTGAGGCGGTGGCAGCGCACAGCCAGTACCTGTTGGGGGAGAAGACGAGGGCGTGGATCTCGTCGTTGGCGTTGAGCGAGTACAGGTGCTTGGACTCGTTCAGGTCCCAAAGCATGGTGGTGCCGTCCTTGCCACCCGAGGCGCAGAGGGATCCGTCAGGGGAGATGGTGACGGTGTTGATGTAGCCGGTGTGGCCGATGTGGTCAGTCTGGAGCTTGCAGCTAGAGAGCTCCCAGACCTGTTGACAGATTGTGTTTGAAGGTCAGCTTGCTGTTGCCGTACAAAATTTCGGTGACATGTCAAACAAACCCCAAAGGGTAGATTAAAGGGATCAGTGCTTGGTGAATAAGATTGGTCTCATGGCCCGAGGGCTCTGAAGTAGCAAATACTTTAAATAGCAAAGCATCATGTGGAGGTTAAAATCACGAATACTCGGTAGGAAATCAACGCACCTTGACAAGCTTGTCCCAGCCGGATGAGACAATCACGGGGTTCTGGGGGTTGGGCGAGAAGCGCACGCACGAAACCCACTCGGAGTGGCCCTTCTCGGTGATGGTGTATTTGCAGTCGCCCAGGGTGTTCCACAGCTTGATGGAGCGGTCACGCGAGCCGGAAACAATCTGCCTGTTGTCGGCAGAGAAGGAGACGGACAGAACGTCGTTGGTGTGGCCGACGAAGCGGCGGGTGGTGGTGCCAGTGGCGAGCTCCCAAAGGCGCAGGGTCTTGTCCCACGAGGCAGACAGGGCGTAGGCGCCATCCGACGAGATAACCTGTATTTCAGATCCCCATCATCAGCCAAATCGCCCCTGCTGTGTTTTCCTTTACCGTGCTTCCCACAGCACGATGGTGTTTTTCCATCTCGAGGTTTTCAACGTACGCAGTCCGAAACGATGTGCGAGTGACCCTTCAGCGACCTCTTAGGATAGCCGTAGGAAGTCTCGTCACGGGTAAGGTTCCAGATGATCAGGGTCTTGTCTCGGCTGCTGGAGAGGAGCATGTTGGGGCTGCGAAAGGAGAAATGTGAGTATTTTCGTCAGGTCGACTCGAACGCCAAGGACGCTGGGATCGGTTTCCTACTTCTCCATGGAGGTAGCCAAGCTGGTGACCCAGCCATTCTGCGAGCAGAAAAGAGGCAATCGTCAGTAAAATTTCTCGTGATACTCGCCGGCGCGTGGGCGTCGATGCGAGCAGCGGAGGGGCAGTCGCAAACGTCCGCTGGCCTCCGTCTTTGTCCTCGCAAGACTTGGGAATTGGGGATTGACATACGTGGCCCTCGAGGGTGCCCTTGAGAATGAGCTGCTCAGCCATATTTGCAAGTTTGCTGTGTGAGGCAGACGAGACGAGACCGAGGGAATTGGATGTTGGATTCGGGGAGAAATTTCAGTCTCTTCTCGTCTCCAGAATTCGCCTTTCCACTCTGTATTTTCGAAGGCGAGTTGTGCGTTAGGTGGGGCAAGAGGGAAAAGTGAATGATGAAGGGAACTGGCCAATCAGAAGCGGGCATGCGTGGCCCAAGCTTGCCTGACAAAGACCCACCCACCGCGCGAAGGCGTCGCGGTACCTGGGAGTTTGAGGGAACGGAAGTCGAGAATTCGAGCAACGACCAGGTAAGCATCAAGCTACGCAGCACTTTGCGTAGATCTTACATCTATGCCTACTTTCACAAATTGCAACAAAGCACGTTCGTAAATTCTCTTGTGAGATGCAATTGCAGGTGAAGTGAAGTGAAGTGAAGTGAAGTGGATATCATTGTTTAATGCTCAACCGCGGAATCCTGCTTGCACCCTTTGCGTGCAGGTTCCTTCACCACGTAGGTACCCATACAAATTATGCAAAGCCCAATAATACAGCGTGCGCCAAAAACTCCTTGCCAAATGCCATGTTGCCCGTGACCTTGATGCAGAACTTTGCAAACCAAGCCATTCGAGTTTCTTGGTTGCAAGAACCGAGTGGGTATGAAGTAAGACAAAGCGTGCTGAAAAGCCCCTCAAGCTCTTGTAGCCCAGGACCAAAGAAGGGTGTTGACCCCGATGAGAGATGCCGCGATTTTACTTGGTTACGGTATCTTTGGCAGTCCTTTTTGCACTTCTAGAAACCTCCTGTCGATGTCCAACCTTGTGTGCATTGACAATCATGCTGTGATCTGCAATCTCGCTCCTGGCAGCGGTGCTTCCTCGAACAGGAGCAGCAACAGAGAGAGCAGATGCGTAACCTTCACCGTCATTACCTCCACCGACATCGTCACCGCTCGTTTTTCTGCCGCCGCACGCATCCTCGACCAGGTCGCGCATGCTCTCCTCCCAAAAGTCGTAGCGATTGCGGCTCATCCGGCTCCGCTGCGCCGCCAACCTCGCTTCCTTGAGCGTGTTGATCTTGCTCGCCCGCACCACTCCGCGCAGCGCCTCCTCGGCCAACTTGGACTCTCGAGCCGAGGCCTCTCGCATCCGCCTAGGATCTGCCCTCGGCGGCGCCTCGCCCGCATACGGCTCTTCGGGCACCAGCATGTCCTTGACGAGCTCGCCGTTGGGCAACCTCAACCCTGTGCCTCTGACCGTAACCTCGTCGACGTCCTGTGGTGTGGATTTATATGTATGGATGCTGGGAAAGTCTGGAAAGGATGCTGGGATGTAGCTCTTGGATTCCTTCTCTGCCTTGCCGCTCAGCTCCTCACCGAGCAAGGGCAGGCCATCTAACGGTCCGTCAGTGGCAGCCGCGGCCGGCGTCGTGAATGTCGGCTCCAGCAGATGTCGCTTTTTCTTCTTCCTCGCAATCGGATGTCGTAGGTGTGGCCTGAGCAGTGAGGTGCCGAGGTTGAAGCGCTTTAGACTTATCTCGTAGTCTGTTGGTATGGGCTGTGTCCGCCGAGAGGCGAGGGCGAACAGCCTGACTTCTTGCGTCAATTCTGTGAGGTCTGTTGCAGAGTTAGCATCGGTCCAGGCCATCTTTGTTCCGCGCAAGAACAAGCGCGGCAATCAGCAAGTCTCATCTCACATTCTTCTGTCATCTCCGTCAGCCTCTCGAGGGCCGGCTCAGACGTGCTATCGAAGCCGACCTCCTTCAGCACCAGCGCAATGCTGCGACGCAGGCCGCTGCGGGCATGCTCCTCCATGGTGGGGAGGCGACCGTCCCCAACGGTAGTGGTCTTGGTTTCGCTGCTCCGCGTGGGCTCATTTTCCTGAGCCTGGAGAAAATTGCGAAAGTCTGGGATCGACTGGTCGACTGGATGCGGGGAGGAATCGGTGCGCGCTCTCTTCGCCATGGGCATGTCCTCGTCGTCGTATGACGGACGTCGCTTTTGCGTCTGCTGCCCGGCGATGGCCATGGTCGCCATTGTTGCGCGATCGTCGGGGTTTCAGATTGTCGGGCGCATCAAGATTGAGGCGACGGCGAGCTAGTGATGCGCCAAAGAACGCGTCATGGGTCGTCGTCGGGATTGTCTATCCTTGGGCGTGCTGGTTTGAATAGTTCTGAGGGATAAGCTACACCGCCGGTTACTTTGATTTCTGCAAGCTGTCTTTCTAGGCAGTCGGTTCAAATCGAGTGATGCTGAGTCTCATTTGGACGCAGGCCCAGCGACGCACGTCGTGATTTTCTCGATCTGCAATCTGCTTGTTACGCTACAGTAACTTTGCCTTTGGGCGCGGCGATGCTTAGGAGGTCCGTGCGTCATCAAATTGTACAAAGTACAAAGTACATGGGCACTTCCCCACATTCGTTCGATCCGTCACTCAAGACTACAAAGCTCTGGCCAAATATCAACAGGCAAAGCACCAAGTAAACATTAAACATACATCATCCCTTCTCATATCCCTGCCTGTCACGTAGAGCTGGCGTTGATCTAGCTCACAAACTCTTCCCTAGCGCAATGGCTTCGTTTTATCTTGATTACCTGCAGCCTTTGGCTCCACTTGGACAGTTTAAGGCTTCGCGAATCAACGTGACTGGTTCCAGGGCGGACTGCTGAAATTCGAGTGAAGGCTAGTTACCATCACCACATTGACTTTATCAAGAGTCTATACTCTACCGTAGCCGCAATGCACACACTCCAAGAGCTGCGCTCTGGCGCATGTAAAGGGCTCCCCAAGCTCAAATTGACTTGTCGGCTGGATGATTTTCCACCAGAGATTCTCTCTCTTGGGCAAGACCTAGTGCATCTGGACCTGTCAGGCACAGGCATCTCCTCTCTTCCTTCTGACATTGGCGCCCAGCTACCCAACCTCAAAATCTTGTTCTTGTCGAACTGCAACTTCACAAACTTTCCCTCGGCCCTTGCATCATGTCCGTCTCTCTCGATGGTCGCCTTCCGCGACAACAGCATGACCTCAATCCCTGAAAACTCACTACCGCCAAAGCTGAGGTGGCTCATCCTAACGAACAACAAGATTACGGCCTTGCCGAAGTCCATTGGCTCCTGTGGTCAGTTGGAAAAGTGCATGCTCGCGGGGAATTTCCTTACCGCGCTGCCGGACGAGATGGCGGGATGCCAGAAGCTGACCCTTTTGCGCCTGTCGGCCAACCGAATCGACCAGCTTCCTGACTGGCTTTTCCACCTCCCCAACCTCGCATTTCTCTCCTTTGCCGGGAATCCCTGCACAGAATCGGCACGGACGACCAGCCGCGCCCGTCGCAACTCGGACAGCCTTCCACGGATTCGCTGGTCCGACCTCACGACGCACGAGGTCCTGGGCGAGGGAGCCTCGGGCATCATCTCCAAGGCGACCTGGCGCCGGGATGGCTCCGAGGAAGACGTGGCCGTGAAGTTGTTCCGTGGCTCGCTGACCAGCGACGGCACGCCAGTCGACGAGATGCGGGCGTGCATGTCTGCCGGGGCGCACGCCAACCTCGTCGACGTCCTGGGCCGCATCCATGGACATCCAGACGAGGGCCGGAGCACTAGGGCCGGCGGGTTTCAGGGCGGGCTGGTCATGCAGCTCATCCCCCCGACGTACCGGACGCTGGGCAAGCCTCCGTCTTTGGATAGCTGCACCAGGGATTGCTACGACGCCTCGGACCCGCCGCTTTCGGCCGAGACTGCCGTAAAGATCCTAGCGGGCGTGGCGGCCGCCACGAGGCACCTGCATTCCAACGGAATCTACCATGGTGACCTGTACGCGCACAACATCATGGTTGACGACGAGGCGCGGGCCCTGCTGGGGGATATGGGGGCCGCAACAATCTACGGGGATGACGGGAGGTTCCCGTTGCTCGAGGGGCTCGAGGTGTTAGCTTTTGCCCACCTAGTCGATGACGTGGGCGGGCTGATGCGTGACTCCGACTCCGAGTCGGCCGGGGAGGTTCTAGAACGGCTCAAGGGGTTGCATCGGCAGTGTTCGGTGTCCCAAGTTGCCGACAGACCATCGTTTGGGAGCATCCTCGAGACGTTGCAGGGTTTGTTGGTGTTGTTGCAAGGGTGAATGATTTATGTACCGTCGGGCTTAGTTTCTTTCTGGATTGGGATCGAGGTATGGATGGTATGGACCCAAAGACCTCGTGCCTGCATGAAACCTACTGGGCACACCGGGCGCACCGGGCACTGAGGATACATCGGATATTTGGTGCACATCGGCAAATTGGGCACTTGGGTACATGCGAATCGGAGTGAGTTTTGCTCCATTCACCAAAGCAGGGCAGGTCTCGTCTCGCCCACATTTTTCATGTTGTTTTGATCATAACTACAGTACAACTGCAAATGAGCCGTCAAGACGATGAGTTGATCTCGCCGAGCGTCCTACCAGACAGCTGGGTCAACAGCCTGACGACAGAGGAACCGCCGTGCTGGACTTTGAGAAACGGAGCTCGAATAGATGCATCTCAATGTATCCAAGGGGAAAAACCTCGCCAGAACTTATTCACGTAGGTCCAGTCTTGCAATCCCCGCCAAAGTCAATGGGGAGGAAG
Source organism: Pyricularia pennisetigena (assembly GCF_004337985.1). Lineage (NCBI taxonomy): Eukaryota > Fungi > Ascomycota > Sordariomycetes > Magnaporthales > Pyriculariaceae > Pyricularia > Pyricularia pennisetigena. Next base: position 5,812,976 of record NC_043744.1, read on the forward strand.
TTTGGGGCCTTTGGGCGCTTTCCGCGAAAACGTATTTCCCAAAACGAGTCAAACCACGTCTTTTAGTCTTTAAGGTTTTGCGGCCAGCCGACGAGCCTTTCCATAGTCCATACCGAACCAATGATCAGCAAGGTTAGGTCTTTGTTCATGGTCCACGAGTCATCAGACGGGAGGGCCGAAATATGAAGAGGCCTCTTGTTTTTTTTTTTTTTTTTTTTTTTTTTTTTTTTTTTTTTTTTTTTTCGCTGTTATGATGTGACGTCTAGATGGTTATGTTTTTGTTTGCTTTCTGTTGCCTCCCACGCCCCTTGACTTTGCACCTCACCTACTTCCTAAGCTTGCTTTTCATGTTTGCTGAGCAGGTGACGCTTTGTTTTTTTTTTTTTTTTTTTTTTTTTTCGTTTCTTTGCGTTTCTTTGCAGGTTCAAAAACACAAAAAATTCGTGAAAATCGGATGACAGAACGGCTTATTCGTTGTTCCGCAGGCTCCGGAGGAGTTATGCTGCCGGTTGGTCCCAAGACGTCCGAAAGTGCAAGCATTTGGGTGGAGAAGAGACATCAGACCGTCTCCGGGTCCAGATTAGGCTGGAATCGACACCATTTTGTCCATGTATTTTATTGTGTGACAGACCCCTGGTATAGACACCGACCTTGCGAGCATCTGTTTTTTTTTCCTTGTGGAAAACCTTGCGGTATCAGACAAACATGGGGAGAAACTCAAAGTATATTGCTCGGTGGCTTACTACTGTACTTAAGGAGGCGTTATACATGCAGGGCTTTTGAATCCACAAAAAAAGTGTGGATAGAAAGAACGGAAAGTTCCTTACACATTTACAAAGTATATAAAACACGAGGTGGTGTTGGAAAGTTGCTCGGTAGTATAAATCCCGTATTCGTATGCCTCGCCCCGCTATGAACTACACCCTAGTTTAAGTAGTACTACTGCTAGGTATAGTAATAGTAGAAAAAAAAAGAGAAAGAAAAAAAAGATCACTTAACGACCTCAGTCTAGACAGTAGATAGGGAGTACCTCCGTAGGCAGGTAGACTGTGTCTATCAAATGACGACATGGGGCTTGAATAAGCAAGAGGGGTTTGGACGTGAGGCGGTGAGAGTTTGTTTGCAGAGGAACAAGAAGAAAAAAGAAAGGCAAAGTGAAAGAACAGACGAAACTCCAATCCCGATCAGGAGCACCGGTCGCCAAAAGAAGGAGGAACAAGGATGAGGGGGTATGGGGATTATCAGTTTTGGGACATGTGCCATTTTTTTTTAAATTCTTGTTGTTCATGTATTGTATTATTCTCGTCCTGTCGGTATTTTGTTTTGACCAACGGCCGGTAATACCAAGTACGGACTTGTTGCACTTTATTACAGGGGGCTGAAAAATCTCGGTCGAGACGGCGTATTTCAGCCCACGCAACTGATGGGAAAACCCTGCATCGGCCGTCTCTCCGTCGTCCGTATTTCGTATAGCTCAGGTAAAGCCCTTGGGAAAGCTACCTATAGGCAGTTGATTATGCACTCCGTATGTATCGTAACCAACACCCAGGGCGGATAAGCAAGCAAAAAGCAAGGTACAGACTTTGGTAGCGTGGCGCGATCCCGACGCCAAGTTTTGCACCGGTCAGATTCGTCCCCCGGTCTCAGCACACTATTGGAGCTTGAATGTCAGGCCGAATGGGACAAGATAAAAAAAAATCGTTTTTTTTTTTTTTTTTTTTTTTGGAGAACAGTCGGATCATTTACTGTGGTATTTGTCTGGAGGGGCGGTGGGGTTTGACCCAGATGGAGCAAAGCAAAAGGCCAAATCTGACGGAAAGGATGTCCCGGGTGCACAGTAACCAGCGCTGCCATCTACCTACTACCTAACAATGTACAGGAAGGACCCTAGCAACCCTGGCTGGCTATCCTGTTTCCACTGAGCGTGTCAGTCGGGCTGAATCCAGCCCTGGCCATTCTAGGTCAACCTTAATTTTGTTCTTGTCATGTTATTTTATATTTTGTGATTGCATTTCCTTTTGTACCATCGGCGGTCAAGGAAAATCCCCTGCCTTTTATTTTTTTTTTACAGTGGGAGACAGAAGCGGGTCTGTCTCTCTGGCTTGACCTGGTCCAGTTAAGATTTAGGGGCGGTAAAGGAGGGGAAAAAAAAGAAACCTCATAACGCCGAATTAAGAAAGAGACAAAGATGAGACGGGATGAAACCTAGAGACGACGATGATGATAATGATGATGATGGTAATGTTAAGTAAACAACCAAATAGCCTCATGTATTTGTATACATATCGTGGGATGATATTTTCGGGTAGCTGTCAACCCGAATCGGTCAGACACAATGGAATCTAAGCAGCCCAAACCTAGGTATTGAAGCTGCTGTGTTTGTCTGCTCCCTTTCGTGTAGTTGGGGAATATCTTAGGCGCCACCTTTGTTTTATCATTATTATTATTATTACTATTATTATTCCTGTTATCCAATACGGGACCGGCGTGCCGTTTGCCCTTGTTTTTACCGTTCGGACACTACGAAGTAACCCGAACAATAATAAAAAAAAAGAAGAGGAAAAAGAAAAAGACCAACTGCATCTCTCTCAGACCCTACACGTCGTCGGCGACTGGTCAGCATTAATAATATTGATTGATTGGAAGGTTTACTGCCACGAGCCCATTTTGCGCACTTCTCGCTTGCCAGAAACTGCAACGACACATGCTCGGCAGCCCACAAAAAACAATAAACTGCAAGACACTCCCCATAACCTTTTTTTGGCTGCTGCTTCCCTTCTTCCAGCCCCCAAGTCAGCCCACTCTTCCGCACTTCTCTCCACTTGGACTTGAGTTTCGACTCTAACAAACAGTCGTGAGCTTGGTTTGTCGATCATATGGTGACAGTTGTGCCGGTTGGACAACGTCACACGGACAAGGCAAAAAGGCGGAGAGCACCGACTTTGTTCATCATACCATACCATACCCACCAAAGAAAGCAACCTACTCGACCTTGGCTTTCTATATATGGTTCTTCAAGGAAGCAAAACCATGCCCCCCACCTTGACGGCCATGTAGTGTTACTCCAAACGGCTGTGCTGTCTCTGAACACAATTACACAATCGTCAATATAGCATCTTGGCTTGCTATCTATCTATCTATCTTGTTCAATCAATCAATCGATCAATCAATCAATCGCACGAGGCTTCTTTGGAAGTTATTTCCCTGTTATTGCTTTCGAAAACCTAAACTCACCTGGTCAGCTCTTGGCTTCTTATATTTCGGCACATCATCGTACCGACAGCAGCCACCCCCAGAGTTTTTTTTTTTTTTTTTTTTGTGTCTTTCTCCAAATCGAGTCTTGTATGCAAATCACTTACACCTATCTTACCCTAACCAACTCTGCTGCTATATTTTATATCGCCAACATAGCAGAAGCAATCAATCTGGGCGTCAAGAGAGTGGGCGCGGGGTCACCTCATTGATCTGATCCCGCAGTACCCTCAATCTCTAACCCCCCTCAAGAACCCACCCAACATGTTCCAATTTGATCCGAGTCTCATCCCTTCCCTGCGGACACGCAAAGCTCTCTTGGTCATCGACCTCCAGAACGACTTTGCCTCCCCTACGGGTGCGCTTCCCGTCACCGAGCCCGAGGGGTACATCGGCCGCATCCTCGATGTCGCTGCCGCCTTCCGCGCCTCTGGCGACGGCGACGTGATCTGGGTCCGCTCCGAGTATGACGCACCCCGACCCGTCGAGAACGACAACATCTTGACGAGCGATGCGCTGCTCGTGCCGTCGATGCGGAGCAGTACCAGCCGTCTGCGCAGGCTGAGCGTCGACAAGAGCGAGCAGGACGACGAGGCCTTCCTGAGCGGCGGCACCGGTGCCAGCAAGCCCGTCTGCGTCCGCCCCGGCACGTCAGGGGCGGAGCTGGTCGCCGAGGCGGCCGTCGACTCCAAGAGGGACTCGAACCTCGTCAAGACGCAGTACTCGGCCTTTGCGTCGGGCCAGTTGCTCCCTCTGTTGCGCACCCGCCTGGCCACGGAGTTGTACGTCTGCGGGGCGCTCACCAACATCAGCATACACGCCACGGCGCTGGATGCGGCCTCGCACGGTTTCGCCATGACGCTGGTTGACGATTGCTGCGGATACCGGAGCGCGGCGCGGCACGCCAACGCGGTTCGGAACCTGATGCAGCTGACGGGCTGCGAGACGACGACGGCGCACGACATGCTGGTCCGATTCGGGACTTCCGGGCCCGAGCAGCAGCGGCCACAGCAGCGACCACGACCGCCGCCGGGACCCGTGCGGACGGGTGCGAGGGCGACGGGGGATGCGGGGCGCCCCGGTTGTCCCGGGAGCAAGCTCGTAGGTAGCAGCAGCGACGGGAAAGCGGACATGAGTGAAGCATCATCATCATCATCACCACAGCCGTCCTCGTTGCAGACCGACCCCAGCATCACCACCAGCACAAACACCCTCCCACAAGCCATGTCCAAGCTGAAGCTAAGTAGTGACCCGTCTTCACGGTCAGCAGTTGCCGAGCCCGCCGGTCCTCGGCCGGAAACGACTAAGCCTGCGCTTCAGGCCCTGGTGAGTGGCGACGTCGGAGCGGGCGTGGGCAAGCAAGATGCAACTGCCATGGACGAGCCGACAACGGACGGTCATGCGCCGAGCGAGTCGCCGGTAACCGGTCGCGAGCAAGGCCCTTGCAAGTCTGCAGAGGTGAGATTTAAGGTAGCGTGAACACTATTTTCCGGGACAGTCAGTGCCTTTGTAGGCAGCCTACCCACCTGTCTAGTGATGGCCTCGAGTTTTTGACCAACATTCCTGCAATACAGAAGTCGGAAACCCCACGGCAAAAAGCGGACGAGTCAATAAAACGAGTTGAAGCCGCCCCGAGCACCTCAAGGGCAGTGCCGGACGACGACCCTGTGGGACCTCTCTGTGAGGGCGACACCACCATAATCCCAGACCTCCTCCCCACCGCGCTCGAGGACGGCATATTCGATAAACTCCGTGCCGAGGTCAGCTGGCTTCGTATGTCGCACCAGGGCGGCGAGGTTCCCCGGCTCGTGTGCGTACAGGGAGCCGTGTCAGCGACGGATTCCAGCGTGCCCCTGTACCGGCATCCGGCAGACGAGGCACCACCGTTGGTTCCTTTCTCGCCGACGGTGCTACAGATCAAAGAACACGTGGAGCGCCACGTCGGACACGAGCTCAACCACGTCCTCATCCAGCTGTATCGCAGCGGGCAGGACTACATCTCGGAGCACAGCGACAAGACTCTCGACGTCGTGAGGGACAGCTACATTGCCAACGTCAGTCTGGGCGCCGAGCGGAAAATGGTGTTCCGGACCAAGCGCGGCGACAGCAGCAAGACGGACAAGGGCGACAAGGAAGGGGAGGGCGGCGACAAGAAGCGAGAAATAGTCAAGGCCAGGCTGCCACACAACTCGCTCGTCAAGATGGGGCTGCGCACCAACGCACGCTGGACCCACGCCGTTAAGCAGGACAAGCGTGCTGACCGGGACCGGTCGGCTCCTGAGCTGGCGTTTGGCGGCGCCAGGATCAGCCTCACATTTAGACGCATCGGGACGTTTCTGGACAAGGAGGGGCTCTTGGTCTGGGGCCAGGGCGCGACGGGCAAGACGCGAGCCGATGCGAAGCCCGTCAAGAACGGGGCTTCGGAGGAGGCTGAGCGCATGATTCGCGCCTTTGGCGTCGAGAACAATACGCCACACTTCGACTGGGATGCAGTCTACGGCGAAGGGTTCGACGTACTGCACTTCAAGGCCGTGCCGAGGCTGTGGGGGGCTGGAGACGAGACTCGCAACCTGCGGGTCAAGCTGATGCTGGGCGCGTATGGTGTTGGGTTTGCTGATGGTGGGGACCACAACCATGAGAAGGATGTTGGAGAAGCCACCTCGGCCGAGGAGCTCAGGTTCGTCGACAACGACGTGGACAAGTCAGACGTGCGGGGCGACCTGGCAGTCATGCTCTACCTAGAAAGCACATACGGCAGCCTCTCGGCCGGCAAGACGGGCTCGCTGGCAACGAGGCTGACACGCTTCGAGCGGGCAATGGGCTTGTTGGGCAAGTGGCGAGCCACGGGCGGTGGGGACAAGGGTCTGAAATCGCTCCAGGACGACCTGGCAGTGTTTGACGACTACATGTCGTCGGGCGCCGAATATGTGGCGGGCGGCGAGGCGCCCTCCCTTGCTGACTTTGCGCTGTGGCCTGTGCTGCGGGACATGGCTGGCTCGGTGGTTGCGAGTGAACAAGGGACCAATGAGAAGGAGAAGGTTAAGGAAGACGAGGCTTTCAGCAGCCTACTGGAGGGAATGGGGCTGGGTCGATTGGGAAAATACTATGAGCGATTTGGGCGGGAGAAGTTTGTAGGGCGGGTCGTGGAGTAGGAAAACTTGGGGGCGAAAAAGGGGCATTTTGGGAGGTGAAGGGTCATGTTATTCTGCGGGATTCTTTCATGTTTCCAAGTCTGGCTGGCGTTGTCTGTGTTGTTAAAAAGTTAGATTGGGAAGCCCAGGTATGATACCCGGGTTGCAAGGTAGAAAATAATGTTTGTTGTTTTGTGCGTCTGCCCATATCAAGTAATGCCAAAGCTTCTAGAAGCGAGGCTGAACATTTCGAGCTGAGGACATGGGGGAGTTTGTTGGAAGTCGATATAGAGTGCGATGATTTTACTTTGCACTCTACCTGATGACAGCCAGGAACACAAACTATGGTAGAAATAAAACGAGATCACGATCAAAGTTGACCAGAGGAGCCGACGGAATTTATAAATGCTAAATCAGAAAAAAAAAAAGTATACAACGTCCAGGTCGTAGGCGCATGTGAACAGCTTCCCTCCACTATCCTAGATCCAGGCAGAAGAAGAAGAAAATACATTTCATCCGGTCCAAAGCTGTCCGTTGATTATCAGCTCGCCAAGCCTTTGATGACCTGATCAGGGCGGAATATGCTTATGTGGAATAAACCTCCCTCTCTTTCCCCTCTCCACTCTTTTTCTTCTTCTTTTCAGTTCTCCTTCCACGTCTGGCCCGAACATGTCTCGGAACGCTTTGACTTGTAAACCCAACATGTGGGGGAGCCAAGCGGGATCATGGCAATGATCCGATGGCGAGGTTCGGGGCAGCGTTTGTTTGTTTCGGGTATTCCTCCCCCCCACCCCACTTTGCCGATGGTTTCGTGCCGACCTCGGATGCGCTTGGTGCGTATGACAAGGCGTTGCGGGCGTCCCGAAAATATCACAAACTGCGACGGCCGGGCAACATTTGTCGCGGAAAATGACTCCTGCGGCTTCGTCTGGGGGGGGGGGAGAAAAGGAGCGTCGGTTACTTTTTGCTCGTCTTTGCTCCATACTCGTCTTTGCTCCATAGGAGTTCGGATCGTCGTCCCTGACGTCGGGGGCATGGGAGGAGTTGTGCGCACCATGGGAGGCTTCTGTTATTTGCTGGCAGGGGTGGGCTGAGGTGACGGTGAAATGGTATGCGGTGCTAGTTATAAAGCTCTCGTCCTTGTTCCGCTCGAGTAAATAACACATCGTCAGCCCATGGCACAACACAAGCTCAGGACGAGAAACGCAGTCCCGTTCGAGACAATGTCATTCATCAAGGACGACACAAACACAACCGAGGCCGTGGTTCATGTCGCCCCGCGTCCGTTCGCTTTACAAATACAGATCTGCCCGTCAACTAATTCTAGGCCCAACAAGCCCTTCCCCTCGAGCCAGATATCAACCTTCCACGAGGGACACCATAGCAGGAGAAAAAAAAAACAAATAGGAACGTAGCCGAGGCGGAGTGGAAAACGGGGTATAAGTAAAAACTCGGCCTGGAGGATCATGGCATGGTAACGATTAAGATCGCTCCCCTCATAAGCAATAAAACAAAATAGAAAACCGTTACAACGAAAAAAGACCATCAACGTCCACAGAATTCCTTGTCTGCTGATTTTGATACAATGCATTGGATAACATATCCCATTCCCCTTCGCGGCAAGAAAAGCTCGTTCATCCTCCATCTCAATCACCATTAGTTGCCGCAGTCGTCTCACTCGCCTTTTCCGTCTTGCTGTCTTGCTGTTTGTCCTTCCGTCCCTCGGCAGATCCATTGCTAGCCAAGAACATTTCCCTGAACTGCGCGTTGCTCTTCTGTGCGGCAGCCGCCTTTGCGTCGGCCACCGACGAGACGGTGCCGTTCGTCCCCTCGGTTGTAGCCGCCGTCTTGACCGCAGCCTTGGGGAAGAAGCCAAGCCCCGCGACTCCGCCCCTCTTGGGCTTCTGACCGCCCAGCACAGGCCGCGAGACCCTCGGTGGCGGCATCATCATCGCCGACGCCTTCTTGGGCTCTTTCTTCCCGTCACCCGCTGCCGCCTTGTCCACCGGTCCGTCTATGCGATCGCTCCTGACGGCGTCCTTTTCTTTGAGCAACTCGGCGACCGTGCCGGTTCTTATCTTGCAGCTGTCGATTTCGGCCCCGTCCAAGGCCAGCTGCGCCTTGCCGGCCGATGCGTGGTCCGCCAGCTCCACGATTGCGCCTCCATGGTCCGGGCGGAGAACCAGCTTGGAGATGGTCGCGCCCTCGCCTGCGTGCTTCTCGACTAGCGCGCGCACGCGGGCGTCGTTGACAGTGTCGGGTATGTCGAGCAGCGCAAAGGTCCGGAGGTCGCGTGCCTCCCTGCTTTCCTTGCTATGGCCGGCATCCTGGCGCTCGGTGCTTCCAGTCATGGCTATGTCACCCTCCCCGTCCGGCTTGGGCGATGGTGATGCGGCCGTGCGGGCCTGCGGCTTGAAGTTGGTGACCTTGGTCGGCTCCACCGTGACGATGTTGTTTTTAAGCTTGACACCGTTCAGCTCCGCGACTGCCTGGTCGGCCTGTTCCTTGGTTTCGTACACGACGAATCCTGTCCCTTTGCTCCTGCCTGCCATGTTCTTGAGAACGCGCACCGTCTGGACGGTTCCAATCTTGCCAAATACCTCCTTGATGGAGGTCTCATCCGCATCCAACGGTAGATTTGCCACCTTGACCTCTCTGCCCTCGGATGTGGCTCCCTCTCGGGCCTTCTTCCTTGCTGGGTCCGAGTATTTGACGCTGAGCTTGAACTTGCCCTGCAGCTCCTTGCCGTCCAGCTCGGTTGCCTTCCTTGCCGCCTCGGCCTCCCGGAAGCTGACGTAGCAGAATCTCCGGTGCGTGTTGAACTTGAGGCTCGGCCAGCGGATGTCAAAGATCTCACCGCAGTCCCTGAACAGGTTGCGGATGAAGTCTTGGTCGGCCGTGGGCGGGTAGTTGGTCACAAACAGCGTCAGGGAGTCGCCCGGTTTCACCTCGATGACCCTCTCGCCGTAGTACTTGCCGTCTCGCAGCAGCGCCGACCTCGCGTCGTCGGTGGACCGGAACTCGACGAGCGCGGCCGCGGATCGGTCGTTGTCGACTTTCTTCAGGACCATGCTGTTCACATGTCCGTACTCACGGAAGTACTGTCGCACCCTGGTCTGCGTCGTGTCAGCCGGCAGATTCGTCACCATGACAGTCGTGTGTTCGCGGTCCCGCTTGAGCGCCGACGCAGCCGGCTGCGACGAGCCGGCTGCATCCTCGCCCGCCGCCACCGACTCGCCGTTCCGGGGTCGTTTGTTCGCACCTTGGTGGCGGTCAGGTGTCGCGTCACTTCGCTTGCGCTTGGCCGCTGCCGAAGGTGAGTCACCCGCCTGTTGCTCCGTCGCCGCCGCCGCCGTGTAGGCGGCCACCGCGGCCGCCTCGCCCTGCCGGCGCTGTTCCACCTGCTTCCTGACCCTGTGGACCAGGTCGTAAGCCGAGCGAAGCTTCTCGGGCGTCTCGTAGTCGTTGCAGTGTTGCAGATAGACATCCAATATCCTCTCTGGCCAGTCCAAATCTTTCCTCTTAAGCGCCTGCAGCAGCACCTCGGTGGCCTTTGACGGCACTTTGAGCTTTGGGGGCATGGCCTGCCCGGGCGTGGGACTGCGGTTCTTGCCCTTTTCTGCCTGGAACACCGACAGCTCCCACACGTAGAACTGCAGCCAAAAGTTGTAACTCACGGCATACAGCGGCTTTTCAGCCAGCCTCAGCCACTGAAAGCGAGCCTCGTCGATGGCGCCGTGTTTCTCGGTCAGGTAGTTGATCAGGATACGCTCGAGTCGGAAGTTTGGGTCTCCGACGTAGGAACTACCGAACCTCCGCTCACCCCACACCTGAACAGCTTCCAGAGCAGCCAAGAGGCCCGAGTCGGCAAGATCCGTCATCTCCTCGGTGGCGGCGGGGTCGAGGGCCGACCGTTTTAGGTAGCCGCACCATGCGGCATACATGTCTACGACACCCACCATTCCATCGCGGTCGAGCTGCGAGCTGTCGGTGGCGGCGTGCTTGATCCGTTCCATGGCCGAAAATGACAGACCGGCCTCCTCGCAGCTGAGTATGTAGCGCGCCCACAGCGGGCCCGACCATGGGCAGTGCGACACGGCGCCCTGCAGCACCGTGGGGCTACTGGGCAGTATTTGTAGCATGTCTGGATCGCGGGACTCGGGGCTGTTGAAGCGGTTGTACAGCGTCGATACAAAGACGGCGTAGTCGGTCCATGTCTCTTCGTCTCTGGCAAGGACACCGGTCAAGGCGCGTGAAAAGAGGGCCATGGCGATCTGTATGGAGATTTTGGGGTTCTTCTTTTCCCGTACCGTGCTGGCGATCTCGAACTGGAGATAATCTCGCATGGCTGTCTTTTGCGCATCCTCGTCGCCCGACTCGACCGCCTTTGCCAGCTTGAGCTCGTAAGGATCGCGCTTCTCGTACAACTCCCTCGCAGTCTGCGACCGCGTGGTAATCTCCTTCATGGTGCTCTCCCACGCGGATTGGTTATATTCGTTGAGGAACATGGAAAAGGATTGGGATGTCTCACTCCAGTTCCTGTGCGGGATGAGGAGACGGTTGCGGAACAGGTGCGTGATGCGCTTGACGCCCTCCGCGGTCCTGGAGAAGCCCAGCAGCTCCATCTCCTTGCCGATCCATCGATTCCATAGTTCGTGGCTGTCGCTCAGTCGGTACTGCGTCGCCTCGTGGCCCTCCTGCCACAACCGGAGGGCCGAATCCAAGGAAAAGATGTCGCGAGCTGTGGGTAGCTCCTCGGGTTTCCACGTGGCAAAGCCATTCTGACCGGGTCGCTGACAGCTCTGGTATAGATACCAAAAGTATTCGCAGTAGGCCAGCCACAAGGTGAGGCTGCCGTTCTCGAGAGTGACTGCCTTTTTGTAGAGTTCAAGGACCTGGATGCGCGACTCGATGTCGTGGGCACGGCGCTTCTGCTGGTCGATATAATCGAGCCAGTTCTCCTCGCCGACGGGAGGCGCCGGCGGCGGCGAGGGCGCAGCGTGGGGGACGGACGACTGGGGCGCGATCGCGTGAGGATTTGGAGTCGACGTCGCTCTCGATCTGTCGTTCATGATGGGTTGTGACGAGGTTGTTTGCGGGGAGACCGCCTGACGTAATTGCAGGTAGGACACTTTTGCGGTAAGGCGAAAAAAAAAAGTAACAAAAAAAAAAAAAAAAAAAAAATCAGGCAAGCGATGCTCTGCTAGCTACCCGAGCTACCTGTGCTGCTCGCAATGGTGACTAAAATGCGGCAGAGCGATGGCGGCTTTCCACCCACACTTGTCTCTCCGTCGTATTGGCGACGACAGCACCGAATAGACCATCTGTCGAGTCGTTGGTTGCACACCAAAACAGTGGCTAACCGAGATAGCAACAAGTTGTCGTGACGACACTTTTGGATTGCTCAGGCACACGGCGTCCCAGATCGAGGCCAAGTTTCAGCGGCGAAAAAGGCAAATCTGGCGCGGAGAGGGAGCTTGGCAGAGTTTAGTTTGGTCGGGACGAGGGAAAAGTATTCTGGAGGCCGACACCCTGTTCGTTTGTTGAACATTGGATTTTCAGACCGATCCGAATGGTGGTTGGGGAGGTTTACTGGAGCAGTGTGGAATGCGTTGCATTGACGGAGGGTGCCGGAGAAGCAAATGCGAGAAAAAAATTGACCCGCGTCGGTCGCAACGAATCCATCAGAATCCAACATCGTTTACTTGGCGTCCAGGCAGAGAGGAGACCGACCGACTACCGAAGCAGCTCTCACAAATGCGGCAGAGCTGGAGCCGATGGGCCCCACACTAGCTCGGGGGTCAACTGACGGTGTGACCCTCCCTCTCGTCCAGCTATCTCTCGTTACGAGCAGCTGGAGAAGGTGGGCAACAGGACACTGGACGCCCGGACATTTTGTCGCGGCACAGTTTCCTAGGAGACTGGCTGTATCAACGGCTGCACAAAGGGTCTTTTTTTTTTTTTT